>NW_024962334.1:32496042-32506438 GCF_019238085.1 Lagopus leucura | reverse complement strand
CGGTTCATTTTCTTCACTAGGGAAGAAAAATGCTTCTTGGCATAGGGTCTTCCAGTGAGCCACATTGGAAACATTTCTGGAAAATAGAACTGTGTGTTTCTATTGGAAAAAGGTGGCACTTCTTTTCTTATTTCACCTTCGCAAAAAAGCAAAATCTACCTTTTTTGTGTGTCTAGCTAGAATCCTCAGTTCTGTAAAAAAAGCTACTGATAAAGAACATCACAGGTGCAAATGGTGACAATTGCTGAAGCAGCAAAGACAAAATAAGACAATGAGTTCACTAATACCTTTAATTGCAAAAAAGATAGTACTGGATTAAGCAATTTTTGAATTCCCCTTCCCATCTCCAGGGTCTTATCTACTCTGAACTAGCGAAAACAGAAAAGTAATTTATTTAGAGAATACTTTAAAAAGATAGATCTATCATAATATCAAACAGTTGTTTTCCTACATCACCAGCAATGAAATGTGAAATAAAACACACAAACAAAAAAACCCTGAAAACATTACTAATAAGGGCCACTCTGTGATCAAAGATTAAAGCTGTGATCATGAATATGCCCTTAAAAACAGCTATTTTTTTTCCACCTAATGACACATAAAATTGTGTGATAGCACATGAATAGAATACTCTTAAAATGCAAGCATTTTTTTTCCTTGTAGTGAAAAACGCAGACAGGAAGTGAGAAGCTTTGCAACATATGGTTGATAAAATATTTATACAGTGCATATTTAAACAAGAAATATTAAGTGTCTTTACAGATAGTATAAATGCTACTTAAGTGTTCTGATCAAATGTAGATAAGCAACACTTCGATTTTGTACTATGTGTTGGTGAACCAGATCACGTAGCAATTCTAGAAAACATTTTAGAATACACTGAAATAACCTCTTCGCCTAGAAAAATAAGTAATGGGTCAAATTCCCTGAACTAAGGAAAAAAGCTAGCTTTATCAACATTTGTTGCTGACATCTACTTGCACCTGTTAAAGTAGCTAAGGATGCCAACTGTGAAAGGTTCTTCTCCATACACCTACATGGTAACTCCCACCAAGAATTTGGGCTCCTTTTCAGGTGCAAACATGGCACTAAAGTCTGCTGAATTTGTTAAAAAAAAAAAAAAAAAAAACTTCATTCACAGAGCGCAGCTTTTGCTGCCTGAGGTATTGGAGAATGATAATTATAGAGATTACATTAGCCTTCATTTGTGACAAAGAATCATAAAAAACAAACCAAACAAAAAAACAAACAACAGAACCACCAATGAATCTTGCTGCCAACCACATCTTCAGAACTAAGGTAATTTCATAAACATCACACCATTACTACTTCAATATGCAGGTCACGTAAGTAGACATAAGTAATAAAGCTTTTTATTAGGGATACTACTTCAGTTTGTTTCTTTCTGCTATTGTGAAAGAAATTGACTACTTCATTAAAATTAATACTTTTTAAAATAAAAAAAAATATAATGAAGAAAGTAACAGCATTTCCAGGAAAAAAGTTTCACAAATCGCTTGAGATATCAGATATTCAAAATCATTTCTACAACAGTTTTCCAAATTTCTGTCATAAAGAAAAAGAGAAAGAGAGGATCTTTATATCCAGATCAATTCCTAAAGTCAAAAGTTTTCATTCTGACTTTTGAAATAGGAGGAATTTGGAAAGGGAATGGAAGCATCTTTACTTGATATTTCCTGAATAAACTAATTAACTACAAGTAGGAAATCAGAAATCAGTACACCTTCCACTGGCACAGGGCTTTTTGTCTACTACATTACAGAATGTGAAAGTAGGTTTTCTGTAACATAAAATGACATCTGGATTCTAAAAATGCACAGAATAAATTTACACGTCAAGAGTGTGTGTGTGTGTGTGTGTATATATTTATAAAAGCATTCAGACTATAACCACTGGAGATAACTAGATGGAAATTGTTATCTTCTTTAATGCTGTATAAGAGGTTGCGAAGTAGATATGATTGTGAACAATAACCTCTCATAAATAGGACCTTGGCTAGCAGGCGTCATATTATTGCTCCTTACATGCAGCAGTCCTACAGAAAAAATGTTCTGCCATTCTTCCACGTCTCTGGAGATTAAAGGAATTTCCATACCTCTACAATACACTGCCTAAACATCACGCTATCCTTATGAACGCTTGGGGTTGTTATAAGAAAATAAATAAGGGAAGCATTTCTCTCCCCCCTTTCTTTTCAATGCTTCAGGTTCTGTCAGTAAGCAAAATTAAACACGGCAGTACAACTAATGCAGTGAGCATGACCTGAGCTCGCTGCAGCCAGGCAGAGGAATAACTGCTTCCTGTGGCATGCACAAAGCAAACAAGTGCCAAAAATACTGACTCTCACATCAGCTGCTGCAGCTTTTTGAACCAAGAGTTGAGAGAAACCCGTTCATTCATATGGGTGGGCTGAGAATGAAACATGATCACCTTCTGTTAGTGCTGCTTTCGGAATGGTAGTCCATGGTGCATCATTGAAGAGAAAAAAAAAAAAAAAAAAAAAACACCAAATCTAAAAAAAAAAAATCACCCCCCCCCCCCCCCCCCATTTCTCTAAGAGTCTGCTTCAAAGTTTTGAGAACTCAAGTTTTTGTAATATTTAGAACAAAATGCCACAAGATACTAGTAAGTTTGTAAAATCCTGTTCATCTGTAACAAAAACATTTGTCTATCAGTGTAAGAGTTAGAGGTATTTCTTCTTTCTCCTGAAACAGCCATGCTGAGAGACCGAGTAATCATTCTCTGTTTAGTAACAGTAGTCTGCCTATCCATACCTTACCTGACACTTTTTTGTTTACTTTTTATATCTATGCTAAACCACAGATGTCTTCTCTTCTGAGTTCTACTTCTCCACCCGACCTACTTTTTAAATACGAGGCTTTAGGAAAACTATGACACTTCCATTTGCCTGCTGGATGTCTGGACTTCTGCTAAAGTGATCTGTTTATCCCTATTCTTGAATACGTGCCTATTTCAGAGGAATAATATGTTAGCATTGTAGACAGTTCACTGCCAGAATGAAAAGTCTACCCTTAGATATTTCATGAAAAAGCCTCACGTAAGTGTATTTGTTGAATGTTTCTTAAAAGAGCTGGCATTTTCAGAAGATGAATTTTGAATTATAAGTTGAGCAGATTTGCTAGGAGTTCTAGTGTGTATAACAACAAAACAAGCAATTCTGTCACCTGTTATCAATGTTTTCCTTTGACCTTTGAAATACAGCAGAAAATCTAATAAAATGCAGAACATTACTGAATGTGTTTGAATCAGAAACACCATACATACAGCCTGTCAATTGATTTGGCTTCTAGTCCTAGCTTGAACTTCAATTTTCACTGCCATTTGTCACTTGCACTTTGGGTACAAAAATGATAGATATTAAAATCCCGTTTTCAATTTCAGCAAGAATGAATATTCAGATGGAAAAGGAAGAGCTACCTTGAGATATCTATTACTGTGTGTTTAGTCCTAGTTATATGCAACTTAAATTATGTGGCATTGTTTTGCATTTATAATAGAATGAGTTTATGCTAGATTAAACACTGTCCTGAACGTGGCTCAGACAGTCAATTTTATAAATCCTGGCAAATACCTATGTGACTTTTTAAACTTTTTTTTTTTTAACTTGAGATTACAATAAGATATTGTGTAAAGTTGAAACAGTCATTTTACTAGATCTCATCTAGTTTCACTCTAGAAAGTGAACGCATTTAAATAGTATCTTCATACTTACCCCTGTTAACAGGCTTAGAAGAAACAACTGGTTTACAAAAGCACAGGTGTTTTGCTTATTTACTCTTACCTGTCCTTGCTTTCTGTCTAGTTTATAGACCAGCTACTGAAGGAACAGATGAGAATCTTGCAACTCACTGCAGCTGCTTACAGAAAAACCTCCTCAGCAACCCTACTTCTGACATATAACTTGTAGATGAAGGGGCTAATATGTGTATTAGAACTTTAAAGAAAATACAAAACTTTAAATTAATACTAAAAACGAGCTTAAGTAATAAGTAAAACAGAAACATTGCACTCCAGTGCAAGTTCCTGCAAACACTGCCACAGGTGTTTAGCTCTGCATGTGAAATAGACTCATTAAAGTTAATGGAACAATTCATAGTATGTCAGGGTGTGCAGATCTAAATCAAGATGATTGGAATCACCAAATCCAATCCAAAGGTAAATCAGCAAACAGAGAAGGTTAACTTAAATCTTTCAGTTTAATTTTTTTTTCATATGTACATTTTTCCTAAAAGTCGAATCCCTCTAGCTGGTATAATTTTTCACCTTTTCTTGCAATCACATTATATTTAAAAGAATATATATCCATAAAACAATAACCAATTTAACAGTGCCACTTAATACACATTTATTCAAACTGTTAGTGTTTACATTTTCTTAAATAAGAAAATATTGAACTAAATATTTTTTACTTACTGGTTACCTAATGGTTAAATAGTATTCTATACATCTGAACAGAAAACTGTATCTCCTTTTTAGATAACTTTAAAACAAACAAACAAACAAACAAAAAAACCACACACCACAACACCAAAACCTAAACTATTATAGTTTGAGAGTAACTGTTATAGTTGGTGCTACAGCTGGAAAGGTTATCATGGTGAAAACAGGAAAAGAAATAAACAAAGAAGGAATGCTCACCCGTATCTAGAGATCTGGGTTTAGAGAAAAGACTCCATAAAAGAAGGATCTCCAGAAAGACATCTTTTCTCAGTGGCAGTCAGCCCTTAAATGGGGTCTAGGAGAAGTGCAGCCAGGCTCCACCCTTCAGATCACACAGCTGAATTGCCTTCACCTGTGCTCCCATGGCTGACCCAGTCCTTGCCTCAGGTGATCAATCAGTGGTTCAGGCCACGACTCAGCAGTTCCCTTACAGTAATCTAACTTCATCCATGTAAAATGTAAGCCCTTTAGTCAGTCAGGATCTGTTTATAGTCACTGGAGATTGGAGGAAACATCAGTGAGTGATTCTTCCTTCACATGATGAGATGATTTCTATCTGTTGTTACAACAGCACTATTTGTTTTTACAACTGACTAGGAAGGCAAACTTTACGCTTACAATTCATCACCTAATGCTACGTGGACTGGTTCTCACTTATATAATTTAATCTAAATATTTAACTTCACTAGAGACATTATAAAAATATGACATCTACCAAAACAGAATCACAGAAAGGTTGGAAAAGACCTACAAGATCATCTGGTCCAACCATCCACCTATCACCAGTAGTTCTCACTAAACCAGATCCCTCAACACAACGTCCAGATGTTCCTTGAACACCTCCAGAATCGGTGACTTCACCACCTTCCTGGCAGCCCATTCCAGTGCCTGACCACTCTTTCAGGGAAGTAGTAAAACTTCTCTATTAGTATAACATCTCCAGTAGTAAACTTCTACTATTAAGTAAGTCTGGTAATTTTAAATGCAAAAGCAGTATTATCTATATATTTTTAAAATTCAAATTCATTTTTGTCTGTGCATTTTTTGAATATTAGAACTAGTAAACAGTATTTTCCCTCATGCCGCATTTAGACTAGAAATGAAAAATAAGATCAAGCCTTTTCTAATTTCGAACTGTTTCTTAACTTTTATAGAACAAATCACTAAACAGAAACCACTGAATAAACCTAAATGAAACTCTTCCATGCAGATTATGGTATTTCTGTAGCAAACATGTTTCAGACTCTTCATTGCTCTTGTTATTTCTTTTTTGCGCTTGGAATTGGCTTTAGGCAAAACAAATGTACAGACAGTATTCATTGCATAGAAACGTATCAACTCATTACAATTTTATGGGGTTTTTTATTATGCAAATACAAGTCAGAGTTCAAAAAAAATTTTACAAACTTCACTAAACAGTTTTATCTAGAGAACACACATTTATTTAACTTTTAATGTGTTTGGGTACAAAAATATTAGAGACAAAACAACAATGAAAAATGAGTAAATTTCTTCTAGAACATCTGAAAGAAAAGGAATTAATGAATATCTTTTACTTCTATTTCAAAATTTAAAACAAACAATTAAAGCCATGTTTGTTTGTAATTGCCTATTACATTTCCTATGCCTGATGAAAACACTGGATAAAACAAAACGAAAAAAAAAAAAAGAGAGAGAGAGAATGAGAATTCTGCCTGCTGGTGCTTCTATTAAGTAGAAAATCACAACTACTCTGCCCCTGAGGTGTTCTGCTAACAATGTGTTGCTGTAGACAATAAAGTGGTGTTTAGAAGCTTTTTCTCTTCATAGCATATTTACAGTCAAAATGAAAAACAGACTTATTAAAAGCTTTCCTCTTCCCTCGAGATATCTCTTTCTATAACTGAGTCATGCAAGCACAGACATTTAAAAGTTCACAATCTTAGAGGACAACCTTCTAGTCAGTCCAACTAATAAAATGAATCCTTATGGCTGTATTAATAAAATGAATCTTTATGGCCTTATAGCTGAAACATGTGAGAATCATAAAGACGCTCAACTCATAGATAGAATTAAAAAAAACCCAAACATTAATATATCCCTTTTTATGAAGAAAAGAGAATAAGCATCCTGATTGAGCAAGAGTGTTGTTTAGAATAAAGAAAAGTTGATGCACAATACTGAAATTGAGACTGTTTCCGTTGAGCTACTGCAGGAAGTTATTTACTGTCAGTTTCATCTAGCTGACATTGGAAGAAGGATTCCTGTCATAGAATTAATGTGTCACAACACTAGTTATAAACTAATTTTCAGTCTCTGAGGTAGTCCTATATGATATATTATCCTCTTGTAGATACTATGAGAACACTAGAAAATGAAAATATAACAATGAACAAAACAACCTTGGGTTATTCTTAATGCCTTTCTCCTTACCTTTTCCTATTCTACTCTGCCCTTTTTGGGAAAGGGAGTCCAGAGTTGCACACAGTATTCAATGTAGAAGAGTAGAATTTTCAAAATTGCATTTTCTTATTAGGAAAACCTACGTATCTATTTATTTTTGGATGATTCCTGTTCATTTATCTGGAGCATTCATAAAACTATCAATCCCAATCTTACTCTTCAGCTGTGCTGGTCAGCAAGTCAAGGTCCATGTTTCTATTTGTGAAGTTAGTACCATTGCGTTTTTGTCCTATAAGCACAACTGTTCCTTTATTTGAGATGTACTTTTTCTATGTGCTATTGCTTCCAAGGGCCTGTTACACAAACAGGCATACTTGCTTCCCTCTGCTCCTCAGTCCAAAGGAATTGGCAAGAGGTTAAGTACTTTAGTACTCACTTATGAGTGATATAAGAAGTCTTTACTGAAAACTCCCTCGTTCTTGAGGTCTGCTATTTTTTGTCAATTTGTTTCATGACATCTTCTAAAGTCTTCTTATTTTCAACATTCTCCACCATGTCCTCCACAAAGAAATCCACAAGATTTCTGCAGTCTTCTCCAATCACAAGATTTTCTTAGTGGAAGTCTTTGTTGTTTCCATCTTCGTGGTAAACATCAACACAAAGATTTCATTTATCTCTTCTATTTCTTTTTGGACTATAATTCTACACATGCTATACAGCATGTATAAGTTAGTTACATAGACTTCTGATAAAATTTGTCCATGCAGCAGAAGGAACTGTCCACACTGTTTATCGCAGATGCATTAGAATAGAAGTATTGCTTCTGGAGGTACCTCACTCCCTCTATCCAATATCACAGGGAAACCATATTTTATACACGTGGTTGTGTAAAATGATCTGCACATGTATAATCTCATATGTAGAATATGGGAAATACTAATAAGCTCAGAGAAACATTTACTTGCTCCCAAACAATGTGATTTCACTAGCTAGTTGGAGGTTAGCAATCTAGAATTTTAGAGCAGAACATATCTGAAAAAAAGGAAGCTTACATTCATCAAGGCCTTATAATTAATGCCTGTATTTACAAGTGAAGAAACCCTGGGCTCATACTCTTAAGTTTTAGGAAATGTGGTTGCTCAAATGCCTCACTGCATAGTTCATGAATTGTAGGTTTCTTTTCAATAGTAATGTCATGTTTATGTACCTAGGTGAACATGGTGAAGACCAGCCATAGAAGAACACTATAGAAACTTTCTATAGAAACACAATCAGAAACACTATAATCTTTTTAACAATGAGCTAAAAAGAGAAATATCACTACATGTGCTATATAACTGCACTTGAGAGTAATTACTACAGTTACTGAGGCAATTTTAAGTACATCATTTAATTTCAAGAATGAAATGCTCATGTAACAGCACATAAAAAAATAACACTTGAATTTACAGAACACCATTAAATTGATTACACTCACTTATGCAAATATCTAAACTCTTTCTCACCCAATTAGCTCAAAACAGAACTTACCTCATTAAGATAAACTTAAGCTATGGTCAAATAAACACAGCAACCACTTTGCATTTTACAGTAATTATTTCAGGAAGCCCAGCCTCTTTCAACAGAAGCAACATTGATGAAAAAAATATACATATGTTAATCAAAAATACAAATTGATGCTTGAAATTGAAGTTATAAGAACATCCAAATTAACTTAAAAAAAAAAAAAAAAAAAAGCGCAGAAGGAAAAATAGAGCTTGATAGGAATTTTAAACATGAAAATGCTTGGGTGCACAAAAAGTAACACAAAATTAAACCAGAAGAAAATAATGCCTCTTTCAAGTTTTCCAATCAGCTCTAATTATCAACAATAATGAATAACTTTTCATGGACAGAAAATTAAGATTGGCCTTGTTGATGGGAATTCGAAATGTCAGTATCTGGCATCTGCAGCATGCCCAATTCTGAATCAGACTCAGCACTAGTCGAGAGGACTCATATAAGCCTGCTTGCTCTGGAGTTCACTTCTTCACTACGACTGAGCAAACAAACTAGCCACAGAGCCTGAGAGACATTCCTTCTCCTTTCAGGAAAAAAAAAACTTGGAGTTTACTTAGCAACAGCTCAGAGACCTTCAGAATATCCCCTGACACCTCTCCTCTTCATGCTGTTTTTATGAACAGCAAGGCAGATAATTTATCCTATTCCATTTTATCTATTTTCTTCACAGTAAAATTGTATGTTCTTCTGACAGTAAGAGAACTAAACAAAAGTATCCATGTTATCAAAATATTCATTAAAAAATAAAAATATAAATAAAAAGAAATATTTCTAAACCTTGAACAAAGTTTTGATTTCTGAACATCAAAGCGAAAAACAAAAAACACATGTTGAGTAACTAAATATTAAGCCTGATTACCAAGGATGATGAATGTAGCCAGGCCTATTACTATTTGCAGTCAAATTTACCCAACCCTTTGTAAAGGCTGTATGTGAGCAGATCTGGGTTTACCCAGAAAATAATTTCTGAGTGCAAATTGTTTTGTCTACAGTTGTAGAACGTCAGCCATCCTGGTACCAAAAAAGGGGTAACAACAGAGGTGTGCTTGGGATCTCTGTGTTCTTGGATCAGAAAATATTTGTTTTAATGTCACTGCTGTTGACATGGGAGGTAGTGAGATTAAAGTAATGCATGCCAGTGTATAGGGCAGTCATATTCATCTCCTGTGTGGATTCTAATGCAGGTGGTTTAAGTGATTCATAATGTTAGGGGATTCCTGTAGTCACATATAAGCAATACAACAGGAAGAATTTAGATAGCAAAATATGCATAACCTGAAGTGTGTTAGAAAAATATTGTAGAACTTACTACGTGCAAAGCAATCAAAATACTCAGAGGAAGTAAATATAGATGTTTGAGGTTATTAATCATTGCATTCTTTGCTTCCTCAGGGAACAGAGTACATATGAACAAAATTCTTCTGTTATTAAATCAGAATGCAGCATTTGTACAATTTTTTAACTGAACATACACATCACAAGAGACTCTGTGTTGACGACGTGTTAAGAACAATGGCCAGCTGGTCAGATGCTTAGCCTCTTACGAGATGGTGGAAAGCATCATCTATCAAAGTACTTAACAAGCTTGCAGTATTACAGAGAGTACACTCTTGCAAAGTAAATGGCAGCAAAACTACAGCATACTGTAAGCAACAAACATAGCAGACTTAAAAGCATAGCTACTACAAGTTTTTCAGCACTGCAAACTATAAATGTATTTAGATTTATTTTAAAAGCATAGGAATGAAAAGAACAGAACCAATAAAAATGATTTTTCTAATAACATATATACATTGTATTTGGCCTTAATCATCTGAATCATTAAGGTTTATTCTGCTCAGAATAACTTTCCTGATACTTTCCAATCTTACGGAAAAAATATATAAGATATAAGATGTCTGCACTCTCATCTTTTGGTGGATATGTCATATGAGTAACTAATACTCATATGAGTAACTAATACTCATATGAG
>NW_024962334.1:32407080-32496032 GCF_019238085.1 Lagopus leucura | reverse complement strand
CTCATATGAGTAACTAATACTCATATGAGTAACTAATACTCATATGACATATCCACCAAAAGATGAGAGTGCAGACATCTTATATCTTATATATTTTTTCCGTAAGATTGGAAAGTATCAGGAAAGTTATTCTGAGCAGAATTCAATTCTGTAACTCTGGTAGTGCCCCTTATTCAATCAGGTCCTTATCAGACTGAGTAATTTGGACAGTTTGAATCAGGAATTCATATCCATTTTCAAAGCATCTACGCACAAGATAATGTGCTTTTAACCATTTCATGCTGTAAACAGAAGCTAGGATTCCGACAATAATACCTACTACTATATAGTTCCATCTCACACACTGAACTTTATACAACCATGATCACTGCCCAGATTATCTCCTTGTGAAGCTTGTGGAAATTGAGGACATATATATATATATATATATATATATATATACATATTTGATACTTTGCAGTGATAAAGATTGACTCTGTTTCTAATGGAGCTGTATGAATAAAAATTAAATTTTTGTTTTAATTTAAATTTTATTTCTTGTCATAGAATTCTTTCTCTTGCCTACTGTATTGCTCCGTTGAACTCATCATTATCTTCATTATGAAATTTGGCATTAAGCAAGTTTGGTATTTTATACTGGAATGTTTTCATATACAGAATACACCTTACACTAGAATACACTAGAATAGATCAGACCAGATTAGAACAGACTCGACTAGCTCAGTTGGAAGTGACCAACAGAGATGCTCAAATTCAGCTGCGTGACTACCTCAGGGCTAACAAAAAGTTAAAGCATGTTATTGAAAGCATTATCCAAGTACGTCTTGAAAAGAAGTTGGGAATCAACTACCTCTCTAGGAAACCTGTGCCAGTATTTGACCATCATCTCAATAAAGAAATTTTTCCTGTAGTCCAGTCCATTGACACACATTTGTATTGTTCCCTATGTCCTGTTGTCAATTATCAGCTGAAAGAGATCTGCACCTCACTCTACCTCTCCTTCACAAGAAATTTTAGAGAGCAGTTAGGTGGCCTCTTGGCCTCACTTTCTCCACAAAGGACAATCCAAGTGTCTTTAGCCTTTCTTCACAGACATGCCTGTTAACAGCTTTGTTGCCCCCCTTAGCATCCTTAATATCCTTTTCATACTGTGAATTTGGTAAAAACAAAAGCAAAAGAAAAGTTTCACAATTAACTGTTATAAGATAGCATAAGAGCACTACCTAAGAAGAGATGCTTTAAATTATGTAAAAACTTGGAAACTTCATAGTCAACTTTGTGTTGTGAAGAAAAAACACACAGATGTTTTATAAATCTAACACTAGCATAAGATAATCTATAAACATTTTAGTGATCTTTGAAAACTACAGAAAATAGGATATTTTCGTATTTGGACTAATTTCTTCAAACCTGTATTGTGCTTTCTTTCCCCAGATTAATTTTGCCAAGCGTCACCACTGTCTTCATAGTTTTTCAATATGCTGCCTTAATCTTCCCCATTATTGATTTATTACAAGGCAGAACAGATCTGATGCTGAAATATGACTATACATTACTAATTTATTTTTAGTGTCTTGCATTCTTCCTTCCTACAGAAGATTAAACATAGTAGAGTACTTTCTAAATCACCTATCTTGCCTTGGAAGTAAAGAGTGTACAGAACTAAATAAATGTTTGTGAAATATTCAGTAAATCAATACAGCATAATTTCAGCATCCAAAAATGCTTCTCTGGGTGTCTATTTGTCAGTAGGAATATTTGTTCTTCAAGAGTTTGTTCATGGTCCAATGAAGCTAAAAAAAACTCTTGTGTACTATTAGAATGCCAAAAGGACCAAAAAATCTGCTCCAAAATCATGAAGACATGGCAGTAGTTTCATTCCCTTTCTCAAAAACATGTTTCTCATATTGGCAGAATGTAAGATGTACTGATAAAAGTAGTGTCCTTCCTTAGAATTAGGAAGCAAATCCAAAGAGAAATAAAACTATTTTTTTTGTATTTTACCTCTAATGAAGCTGCTTAGGCATAACCATGTCCAAATTTCATGCCATCACAACAAATTTATGTATCAATTAATCTCATCCTTGATCAAAGACTTTTGAGGGAGAAATCCTAAAGCCACGTGGAAAACAAGGGCAGCATGAAACAAAAGACCAGACATCTCAGCATGTTCAGCTGCACATGGAGACCCTTTTCCATGGGAGGAGAAAGAATAACTGAAGTGCAAAATGGGCAAAACAATTTAAAATAAAACATAAAAAACATCCATCAGCAAAAGCAACAAAACAAAACAAAAATCAACAGCCACAAAATACTAAAACCTCACAAAAAAAAAAAGCAAACAGCAAAAAATACTGAAAGAAGCTTTTGAGCCTCACATTGAGTCACAGCTTAGTACCACAGAGAGTGAAATCAAGCTGCAGACAATCCAAAGGTTTAAAGCTACATACAGCTTCAAGGTTGCTGGTTCTTTACCCTTGATCTGACTAGGAGACGAACACAAAAGCATTAACAAAGAATATAACAGGCTTGTACTGATCTTTTCACAGGTTATCCAGTATCAAATTTCTTATTGCTCTTTTTCAAAGTTGAAAAAAAGGTGTAACACCAGTGCTCCTGACAATTTAAGAAAATACTTGGAAGCATCCATTGTCATTCCAGTTTCCAATAGAGTAAAACAAAGCAAAGCAAAGCAAAACAAAGTAAAATAAATCAAGTTGGGGAATAGCCACCTTCTCTGATGGATTCATTGTCCAATTTGTCTAGCTCTTCAGGGTAAATACTTAATCTCATATTTCCACACTGTCTGAAGTAGCAAAATCCTTAGCTCATTTGAAATCCATGTACATACCCATTTATATATTAAATTAACAGAAGCAGCTAAGATCTCCTGTAATTAAGAATTAGGAGAATAAGAACGTTGATTTTCTTGTTTAATGAATTGTCTGTTCCAAATATGCTTTTCTTTTATAACATTTGCCACTCTTTTGTCCTCTTTTCTTTCTTTTTCAGTTTCTTATTTCTATTATCATTCCTTATCTGTTCTTGCAGTTGTTTTTAGAAATAGAAAGTAGAGAAAACTCCTGCTAAAAGATTACAGCTTTGTTTGCAGATTAAATAGTCCATGAGGAGATTTAGTACATAAAGGGGAGCTAATTCTTCTCCATACTAAGGACTGTCAATCACATCCTGAGCATCAACAATCACAGTGGGCTTCAGCTGGCTTAAGAATGGCAAGTGTTATACAGGATTCAACTATCTCAAAGACGAGAGAAATAAATGTAATATAATAATAATAATAATAATAATAATAATAATAATAATACGAGGTTTAAACATGAATGAAGGAAAGTTATACGTTGAATATCTTTATTGATGACCTAGATGAGGGGATTGAGTGCACCCTCAGTAAGTTTGCAGATGACACCAAGTTGGGAGGTGGTGTTGATCTGCCTGAGGGTAGGGAGGCCCTTCAGAGGGATTTAGACAGGCTGGATCGCTGGGTGAAGTGAATGGGATGAGGTTCAACAAGGCCAAGTGTCGGGTCCTGCACTTTGGCCACAACAACCCCTTGCAGCGCTATAGGCTTGGGGATGAGTGGCTGGATGACTGTGAAGAGGAAAGGGACCTGGGGGTGTTGGTTGATGCTCGGCTGAACATGAGCCGACAGTGTGCCCAGGTGGCCAAGAAGGCCAATGGCATCCTGGCCTGCATTAGAAATAGTGTGGCCAGCAGGAGCAGGGAGGTGATCATCCCCCTCTACTCAGCACTGGTGAAGCCGCACCTCAAGTACTGTGTTCAGTTTTGGGCCCCTCACTACAGGAAAGACTTTGAGGTCCTGGAGAAGGGCAACAAAACTGGTGAGGGGTCTGGAGCACAAGTCTTTTGAGGAACGGCTGAGAGAGCTGGGATTTAGTCTGGAGGAGGCTCAGGGGAGAGCAAAAAGTTTAATTTCACTTCATTTCAGCAATTAAAGTTACTGTTTAGTCTGAATGAGATGCTGTGACTCCTACAACACTCAAAGGCAGGGCAGTGGTATATCCAGAAGCTCACTTGTCTTAGCACTTCATACACTCCTCCGCACTGACTACAAAGGGCTCCTAGGTAATAATTAGTCTCAGACTAACACAGCTCCACAGGCAGCTACAGTTATATGTCATGATTTCCAAAAAAAAATTCAGATTTACATCCAGCAACAAATGTATGTATAAATAAATTATGCAGATTCTGATTTTAACCACAGTAATATTGTCAGCATGAGAACACAAAAGAGAAGACCTGGCAGTTAAGCCAAGTCCTTTTGTTTAGCATTTTTCCCAGTGGATCATCCTGCTTCTTGGAGTTGCATGCATTTTTAAATATAGCATATTTAGAAGTCTTTTTATTTTCACAGGGCTGCAAGGCATCTGTGCAGTAGGAGTGGAATTTACATGGCTACCGAAGGAGAACTCCTGGGTTTCATATTGGAAAAATAGCTGCCTCTGCTCAGGAATTGTACCCTCACCCTTTCTTCTTTTTTCAGTATTTTTAAAACCACTCAATCTATAATTTAAAATATAATTAAAATGTAATTTAAACATGAAATCTGATTCTTTTTTGTTTATGTAAAAATATGGGACACCTATCTATCTATAGTCAACACATAGGGAAACACAGATTTAAAACATATTCCAAACATATGGAGAGACACGTTCAGATAGTGAGAGCCAGCTGTTATTACAAACACACTTAACCTGTATGTCATATAAATTAAGTTTCTATAAGATCACTTTGCATAAGATTCAGTTTTACTTATGTTGAACTTGTACAAAAAGTTCTTTCCTAGAGATCCATCACAGCACCCAGACAGTGAGTTTTACATACTGATATTCAGTATAGATGACGTTAAATGGCAATCCTCCCTCTCCCAATACAACTTCATATTGACCTCAACAGTTCGGAAACTGCTCATCTTCATGATGGCTCCAGGGACTTAACCTTGGTTTTAAAGTCAATGACATACTGCTGTGCTTGGATTGGTGAATCCAGCAGCCATGGATTCAAACAGTACAGAGAAAAGCAGCAGGACAGATGACTGAATACCTGTACTGCTACACGTTTAACTTTCAGGAGTCAGACATTATAGCCACTCATGCATATGAAACTATATCATCAAGATATTAAAATTTTTGATGAATACAGATTTCTGGCTATTGCAGTAAAACTAGCAATTTCAGACCCATTAACTGAGTGAGCATTATGCTGAATACACTTTCTACTTAAAATGTTGTTTTAAATGTCGTATACAGAAATAAATGCAGTCTATCTGCCAGCAAAGTTTTTTACTACATTTCAGGATAAAGTGCAGGCAATTACACAATACTAATAGAGAAGGTCTGGCATTCAGTCTGCTGTGCCTTCCAGGAAAAAATGGAAGCCTTGTTGCTCCTAATGAGCTGCAAGAGGAAGGTAGGATTCCTTTCATCACAATTACAGGGAATTAAGAAACAGTGGCGATGGTTGTGGTGATAGAGGAGGTAGAAGAAAGGAAAAAGGTTAGAGATTTCACTAAAGAAGGAATTTAATTACATACAGTGTGACTGACTGCGCACACGAGATAAACCGAAGACAATTAGATCCATTAAGTGGAGATTGCCTGTTTGTAAACACACACTGCAGGCTATTGATTTAACTGAAAAACACATTCCATCCATGCTTGAATATTGGAGGGATGTACTAAGCTTTTAATATGGCTTTAAGCAATTTGGCATATTTTTCAGTGATGTACTTTTAGCTCTCATTAACAAGTATTTATTTAATTTAACAGCACTTGTAGAGTGAGTACTGAACATGTGCAAACTCTTGTAACCTATTTTGAAAGTCTCCTACCTTAGGGACAGAACTCTGTTCTGATTAAGAAAATAGATGGCCTGATTCCTTCAGGAAGGAAGGTCTTCCTGGTCTTTTGTTGTGGAGAGACTACAATTGGAAACAACCTTTTGAAGCTAGGTCAGAACTCGAATGTACTGTTACATTCAGTGGACTTGAGACCTGCAGGATATTGGTTATCAGAGCCTAAAATTAAAATGTCATGGTGTTGTAGCTTGGAACTAGCATAAGTTCAGTGCCTGAAACTGCAGTTCAGATAATCATTTCCCACAGAAGCCTAGCTGGAAGTAGAACAATACCGATATCTTTTTGGTTCCATACAAATTAAGTATGAAATTTGGAAGAGCTGCTCTATTGCCATTTTACAAAAAGAGCATAACGGAACAAGCCAGGAGGAAAAAGAGTTCAGTTCGTTTAGTTCATCTGTTACCATTTTGGAGACCAATTCATAGAACAGTTATGCTCCACTGATTGCCTCACTTTCTCTTTTTGGAAAACTGTGCTTCCATAGAGCTGCTTTCCTCATATTCCCAGAGACTACTGAGCATTATTGAATGCCCTAGGAAAACATACTTCATGTTCCACATAATTTTTCATTCATCATCTCCTACTAAGTCTCAAGATATACAATTTTTTCTGTTCACTTCAATTGTTGAAACAATACAATCTAACATAGTCCATCCATAGTCCATGCCTCCATGCTCCACAGATCAAAGGGTAAAATCTAGAACAAATGTAAAAATGACTGAAAAATTCCAATGTAGAAATGATTTCATGTAAATTATTTCTCTTGCTAAAAGTCTGATTTGATTTTTCCTTGTATGAGATTTGACTTCTCTGCTGTTTTTTACTTGCTTGGTTTTTTGTTTGTTTGTTTGTTTGTTTTGTTTTGTTTTTTTTTTCCCAGGGTCTTGAATGTATTTATAATGAACTAAAGTGAGGAAAGATTCACTGATGGTTAAAATCATTGCTTCTTATTGCACAGAAAATAACTATTACTATGGTATATCAGCAGAATGAGAAAAATATAAGGACTTTCGATTGTATAGAATTGGAGTTCTGCATCTTCCATAAGGATTTTGCTTATGTTTCATAGACATGGAACAAGCATTGTCTATTTTTAGAAAAATGGAAGTGATACTCACGCAAATAACAATCTTTTAACCAGATAGGATACTTTCAAGGCAGTGAACAAAGAAACGTACTATGTTTAGGCATATCCTTTGATTTGAGATAAATGAAAAAAAAACAAAAAACAAAAAACCCTCAAAAACCAACACATACTTTGGTGCTTTGATTTGATCCCAAGTGATGATCCAACTTTGTTTTGTAGTAGACCAGCTGGCAAAAAAACAATCTGAGCAATCAACTACTGAGGAACTCTAAGCTTATCATTATAGTGATTGTTGCCTCTCTCTTGAAAATGCCATCTTAACTTCCATGTGCCTCCAAACAGACAAGGTGAGAGGATAATTTACCTGATGGGAAATGTGGCAAAACACTAGCATCTTCATAAATGACTAATTGTGCAGATAACTGCAATTAGATTTTATTTTATAGAAGGTGAGAAAAAAAATTATCAAAAATTACAAAACTAATAAACAGAGCTCATGGTCATTTATGAAAGGAAATAAACCAATTTTGAGATGAGAGATTCATTAAAAAAATAAACAGAAAAAAACAACAGAACACCATCTTTTTGGGCTGGGTAAGTGAAAGTAGCTCTATCAGAGGAAGGTCCATCCAATTTAAACAAGATGAAAGTTGCACTGTTTTAGCTAGTTGGTTTGGACCCATCTATTAAAAGGGCTCTTGCCAGCTCATCCAAGTGTGGTTTTATTCCCATTATACTCTTTCCCATTCAGCTTATTTCTTCTTGATTATTGATGCCTTTATTCAGGTACAAATGCACTGCTATTAAACCTGCTGCAAGTTCCTTCCATAAATCTCTCTGAAAGTTTGGGCTTGTGGTCAGGGGACTGACAGCCTATTTATGCATTAAATGCACACATCACACCTACATATAGATTTATTTTACCTCTGAGTCTCCCCATGCACTTTATCATCCTGTGTCTCTCTGAAACCAGAACAGGCCTGCAATTTGTGCCTGACCCAGTGTCAGAGTTTAACAGACAAGAATTAGAAACAATATTCTGGAGAATATTGTGCAGCACTGAAGAGAAGCTCTTGTGGAGTCACACATCAGTGGTGTGTACTCGCTGCCAGCAGGCTCTAAAGGGTTTGGAGGAGGATCTCTGCAGAATAGCAAGCAGATGAACCCCTGTGGAGTCATTCATTCATCCAAACTCTGCATCCCGCTACCAGAAATAACATCCCAGGGAATAAGGTTAGGGAAAGCAAAAAATGCAAGGAAAAATAAAATAAACAATAAATTGGACAAATATGTACAGCAAAACTGCTAGGAAGTGAAAACTCAGCAGGGAGGTAAATGTTGCTCCATAATTCTGAGACCACATACAACAGACAGCCCTTGAGATCCTCCTGTTTTCATGCCATTTAATTGTGATCTCTTTTCTCCTTAAGGAATTAAATCAGTGAGAAGCATATAACATAAAGTGGCTTGCTGTGGGCCCTATCTTTCATTTTTTTTTCATGAATACATGATTCATGCTTTTCATACATGATTTTCATGATTCATTTTTTCATGAATACCTCCTCTGTTGTTGCACTATTTTCCTTTTCCTGTATAACTGGATTGCAGAAGAAGGTGTGTGCAAATTTTTGAAGGAAAAGTCTCTGGAATTTGAATGAGACACCTCCACTTGCCCCTTTCAAACCATGCCAGAAGGCAGAGGCTCTCAATGACATGCAGCTAGGAGCTCAACAAGGGTATCATAGAAAAAAAATAGAAATGCAAACTGAGCAGCCCAAAGAAAAATGGCCTGAACCTTATATTTTATTTTTAAATAAAAATGCAGTGCATGAATGCCTTATAATAACTTAAAAAGGGTAGATGAATGATCTTGACAATAACTACAGAACAAAGCTGAACACTACATTTTTCTGTGACTGAAAGGGACATAGTGAAAGTTAGTCAAAACCAAGACAAAGCTTTCTTTCCTCTTCTTATGCTTGCATTAATTTAATTACTGAATTCTTTGAGATTCTTCTCCTCTGGTGTGTGCACTCTGCTTCCAGAATGAAAAGCTGAAGCGTGACACTATCTTTTCATTTCTGCATTCAAGGCTGATGTGGAATTTACAGATCCAGAGCAGACTCAGAGAATGGTATTCACTACTGGCTCAGTGCATAGGAGGAGAATGCACAGCAGAAAAGTCCTCTCAATCTATGTATGAGGATAATAATCTCCATTTCAATTGGAGTGCACATTGATGCAAGTGTGCCCATTGTGATTCATACGTTCCAATAATAACTTCAGTACTTTACTATGGCAACTATCCGGTATTATCTCAGATGCTATCAGCTCCTGCAAAGCATATCAAACTGGGCCTGTTTAACTTCACATTTCATTCAGATTCAGTGTTTCTTGGTATTTTCTGAGCTTGGTAATATCTAGCTGCAGTTAGCCCACCACAGCTTTTACTGTCACAGGAAAAGAGCTACACAATGCAAAATGAGCTGTCCTTGTGTTGGAACATTTTAAATCAGAGTAAATTTTTACAACAGTTCGGATGATTCCAAAAGGGTGAATGTTTTCTGTACTAAATACTGGAAAGGTATAGGAGAACACTGTGTTGAAAGGAAAGCAGCTTCTCATTAAGGCAGTTATTTACATTTTGAATTGCAGCCATAGTGTCATGTACAGTCACTTCTATGGTTTCTTCCCTTGATAGCCAGTGCAGATCCCCACTCAGTGCAGGATTCTACAGGAATGCTCACAAAACAGTAGCTTTCACACACACAGCAGCAAAACATCCTTTACAAACAAATGAGGATGAAATGGCATTTGATGTTGCCTTGAAGAGAATGCGATTTAAAAGAAAACAGTGTTGTGCTTCATCCATTCATTCAGTGATATTCTCTGAAAGTTAGTAGGCATAATCCTTTACAGTATTTGTCGACAGCAAAGAGAATAAAAAGTGCTAGGAATTATCTTATTGCTGTGATGTTGGTTGGAAAAAGAGAAAAATGGAAAGGAGGGGTCTATGCAAGCAAATACCTGCTCTAGTGTGGTATGACATGAGATACGCACAGCTTAGCAGCAGCAGTGACAGAAGAGTTAAAGCCTCTGTAGGTTCTCTGTCTGGTAAATTTGCTCCTTGAGCAGATTCTACAATTCTCATCATTTAATAGTTTTCCCATTAAATAAATAAATGAATAAATACAAATTCAGAGCAGGGAATTCCACAACCCTTACTATCTCGCTGTTACAACTGTCCATCGAGCTCACTAAACAGGAAAACATGTATATGCAAACATTCAGATATTTTATTCTGCCAGTGCTATACTCCATCCACATTAAACAAAATAACGTAATTTCAATTTCCCCTTGGGCAAATTGAGACTACAGCGATCTCCCCATGTAACCCTTTGCATATTACAGGACATAAAATATTTTCAGGATACGTTTATAGGATACATGTGGCCCAGTTACAGCCCAATTGGTCCAAGAAACTGTCTAAAGCTGCTGTTGCCATGTCCAAATGTATATCGTTGAGTATTCTATCTTAGCTAAGCAACCCAGAAGTGCTACATAAGTCTTCTTGCCCCATTCAGCAGTCTAGGAGAGTCTCATCTGCAATGACAGCTCCAGTCCAGCCCTGGGACAGGTAATTGCATCCCTACTAATGCATCCCATGAGAGAGGATGCACTGTGGTCTCTGGTTTTAGTGCGAATCTAATCCACTCTTGGTGCTCCCCAGAGGGAGAATGGAGCTGAATCCACTTATTCTGGAGGGCTGCAACTAGAGGAGAGAAACACTACCTTCATGAATCACCTTAAGGGAATCACTCACCAGGTGAGTAGTGTCTCTCCATTTTCGCTGTCTGATAATAATCCACTTGGATGTGTACTTAAATAATTATCACAAGTGCACACTTGAGTTAAAAAGCTGCTCCAGTTGCCAGTGGTAGTTTCTATGCCACCAAGCATCATGAATTGCCATCACCCCATCCTTGCATTAAAGAGAAGGCTTCAGCTTCCCCTGATCTTAAACTCCCCATAAGATTTCAAGCTGTTGAAGGTGCCCAGGTTAAGGGATGGGAATTATGGATGGTGGGAGAGGCTGGAAGAGTCCTGAGTTTAGCTCACTGTGCAGACACAGCTCGCTATCTTTGGATCAAATCCACAACCTCCTGTTAGCTATAACTTAGCTTTCAGAATGACACATAAATGCTATTTAAAGATGTAGCATGAAGGAGACTCTGCCAAATACCTGTGTGAATTTTTCTCAGGGTTAATTATTACAAGCCTTTTAAAATCATATCTCATTTCAAGTCTTAATATATCTGATAGACACCTTCAGTCATTAGAACATTTGATGTCTGTCTAGAGAACTAAATTAAGTAGCTCTCTACTGGAATAAATTTTCATGAGGATTTCTCTAGAAGATGAAATGTCACGCTGCCAATTGCTCACTGATAAGCTAAATAGATACACTCCTCACTGTGAGAAACATCACCTTTGCCAAGTGTTTTCAAGTTTATCAGTATTATTTCTGAATGGACAGGGTGATGGCCTCACTAACAATGCCTGTTTCCAGTCCCTGTTAACTCATTCATGTGTCTGCAAATGGCATTCAAGCACTAAGTCCCCTCACTACACTGGAAATCATGTTGTACTGGTCACCATCAGTCGCTGCTTTTGAAAACATCTTTTCTAGGAGGGTTATTTTTTTGTATAGCCCTTTCTTTACAAGCAGCTTTGTTTGTTTTCTATTGTTTGCTTAAGTTTAAGGTTACAAATTTCTGACTGAAAACCTGTATACCATGTTTTTTCTTTTCATATTCAGTGCTGAATTTTGGAGGCCTGAGGAGAAAGAATTCTTTGTATGGGGGAAAAAAAAAAAGAAAAAAGAAAAAAAAAAGCTCTATTTGCAAATGGGCAGAAATTCCTTTCTGAATTGCCAGGAAATATCATTATAGTGTCTCCGTATGTGCCAGTGTGTATTGGAACATTATCCTGCATTTGCAATAATATAATGCAGCCTGTCACTTCAGACATGTAATCAATTTCTTTAAACACTCTATAAATATTCCCATTTACTTTCAGCATAACCATGATGAGAAATTTCTGACTTATCCATCTCTGTAAAAACTTCAAAAGAATGAAGCTGAAGCTCACATTCATTATGTATTGCCAGGCATGGAAGGGCTGTGATTCTTTGAACAAACATTTCCTCCATGAGAGAGGAAAAAATGAATAAAATGTTAGAAATACTCAAAAAAGAGATGGGCGTGGATGCAGTAAACTATCCTGTTGAAACGGAAGAATACAATTTAAATGTAATAACTTGCAGTATTACATTCATTTCTGCAGTACTGCAACCAATTTACAAATAGCAGGGGCACCATCTGTTCTCTAAAGAACCACAGGAACAAATGCCTGCTAGCAATTAAGAGTTGTAGAGGAGATGCGATTTCTGCAGATTTCACTTTTTTTTTTTTTTCTTTTCAATTTTGTTTGGTCAATCTGGAAGGTATGTCATCACAAATGCCAATGTATGGCCCTACCAATATTTTCTTTCTGTTTCAGCCTACTTTCTAAATCAGCGTATTTGGTATTCATGACTAATGTGAGTTCGTAGAGAGGAGATCTGAGATAGAGAATTATCTGGATTTAAGTTCAGAGCTTTTCCAATCCTGGCAGACTGACATTAGTTGAGCATTTATTCTGCTTTGGCTAATGTATTTTCTCTCTGGCCTCTCAATTATTCTCAGCTTTCCTTTCCTATTTTTAATAGTTATGGTACATTAGTGCAAGCATTGCTTCTTTCAGGTTATGTAACCACTGAGTGTTTGCTAACATGGTCATCAATGCTACCATAACCAGTTACAAATTTCCACAGTGCTAGAGGGTTTAAATTTAAAGACAATATAGATCTGTTAATGCATTTTGCAGTTTGATTGTGTTAATGTGTTTGGTAATGTGCTCAGATCTTTCAAACAAATCTGGTTTCTGAATCGTGTTTGAGAGTGTTTTCTGTGTGCACAATATAGAATTTTGGCACATGATATGATTGCTATCCAAATATATATCATACCTAAATCAGTAAATGCATATTGAAATGCAAAACAAAGTCATACAGGAAAAATAAATAACACAGACTGCAGTATTACTTGCCATCACTTATGTTCTCTTTGGACAAAAAAAGCTTTCCCCTGAAAAGCTGCTTTGGTTCACTACTGCCACACTGCCTCGAAAAGTTAGCTGAGCTTTGGCAACAGGTACTTTGGTTTCCATTTACAAACCAGCTGCAGTAGGTCTAAACAACACCAGACATTTCTTTTAATGCGTCCCCACCCTTGAAAGAGCACATAATCCTCCTATGGACAGAACAGTGAAAGGATTAGGATGAGCTGGAATTCATCTGTAATTTTAAACAACACGAACACCTGGGCTCCTGGAAAAATCTACGCTTGTTGCAGAAAAAAAAAAAAAAAAACAAAAAAAAAAAAACCACCTTCTGCAGACACTGTGCAAAATCCATCCTCTGTGCAACCCCTGGAAGCCTATATGAGCATAACTAGTAAGATAAGATTGCATTTTTCAGTCACTCCAAAAATCATTTTCACTTTTCATGGTAGAGAATGTCAGGCCCAGCCATTCCCCTAGGACAGAAGATAAAGCAGACCAATGTCTTCAAAATATCTGCACAGAACAATCCTGACTTCTGAGACACAGAAGAAGCCAGAGGTCACTTTGGCCACACTGGCATTAAGAACTAGAAACATGAGATATCATTAGTTCTTTTCAGCCTCTAAGAAGCATGTTTCAAAATTGCTTTATTAAACTATTGTGTGCCCATCAGAACTACACAGGGAGCAGGTAGGGACTGCACATTCATTTACTGTGCATTTTTAACAGTAGAAAACCTGATGTCCAGATTTCAAAACACAGTACTTTCCAGCTAACAATAAAATTACCCTACTACAAATGAGCACAGGCTTGGATTTCCTCAGACTGAACCTTAATTTTGAGAGAATCTATCTCTTACTGACGTCTCATAACTGCCACTATTACACTGCAGTGAGCAGAAATGTACTTTGATCAATGAGAAAAATTCAATGCTAAGCAGCAATTAAGTGGATCTGAGATGAATGCAATGGATGTATTTTCATCATGGAGAAAGCCAGGCATACTTTTTGCATTAATGGGAGTTAGGCTTATAAATCCGATTTGTAATGCATGCTGGAATTCTGCTCCACTGAGCTATGAGCTCCATGATCACCATACCTATAAAAGGAAATTGAGACTGATTATCCTGTTTCACTTTTTGCTAATCTGACCACCTAATAGTTTAAATACCATCAACAAGCCCCCACTTATTACAAAAGATAATAATTTATACACAGAAAATCTGTTTGTAGAAAACAGGGAAATTGGCAGGCACGCCTCTAGACCAGATTTCAGAGCATGCAGAAGGTGAAGAAAACTATGAGCCTAGGCTCCTCTGGTGGCTTCAGTGTCATGAGGACTACAAGCTGGTGGCAGGGACCAGTTGTGCACATTTTCCTTGGCAGTAGACAGGACTGGGCTCTCCCTGACCAGAAATTTTCTGCCGTGGGTAGGGGCAGGACAGATAAGCAGCACCTGCTCCTTCTGACCTCAGAAAAGTGTTTCAAATTTCATGAGCTAAGGGAGCTTCAGGAGGCACACACAGGCCAGAAATGATAGCCGTGTTACATCTGAGAAAAAAATTTCTAGTCTGTTTGTGAAAATGTGCCTACGGACACATAGCATAGGAAAACTACAGCATGTCTCTGATTGCCCTGCTTGTCCAGAAAATGAGCAAAACTATTCACTGCTTATGTCTTTGGCACTGAGTCTTAGGAATGACATCAGAGCAGAAAACATTAAAAAAAAAAAAAAAAAACTAATTATTCGTGACTTGTTTATTTTACAGTACTTTACAGCAGCATTCTGTTCACACTGCTGTGTGCAGTGAGAAGCATTATCCAGGCTAGGAAACTTTAGCCTGGCCTTACTAGCAGTATTTTGACTTGGGTGGAAGGTGCATGTGTCTGTATATGACACACTTGTCTGATTTATCTCAAGACATATGGGACTGAAATGCACAAAAATCTTATTTTCCAAAACAATATATATGTCAGGACTATTGTGCATTTCAGTACCTTGCCTGTTCACCGGATCCAAAGGGCAGGACACCCCTCTGCACACAGCTACATTTGATATACCTTCATTCTGCTGCTGTTTGTTCTTCCACTTGGCAAGGGAGGCCATTAAATGAAAGTTCACTGAGCTTATCCCTCCTCCTTCACTGTTCCCTCCATTATTTCACTCCAAAGAAAGAAGGCTGTATTTTTTATATGAAATAGCTTACATGTTTAAACTGCCATCTGTGATTAATCCCTTTAAGGTGGCATTGTTCCTACTCCCATTTAACTCTCTATGTTCAGAAGTTTGTATATTTTTCAAAGTGAAAAAATTGTTCATTTTCACTCTTGACAACTTGGCCTGGGAGAAAAATAGTGAAAGCACTGAAAAATCATGCTTGCACTGATCAGGCTGCAAAAATAAACAGTTTCCTAGGTGATGCAGAAAATACCTTATCACAAATTGGTCTTTTCTAACAGCAGCTCATTACTGCCATCAACTTCAGTTTGGTAATAACAAGTAGAAATTCGCATTTGCCCATGGCACCAACTTGAAACCTTTTTTTCTGTGTCCGTCTAATAATCCATTCCTTGCCCCTAGTGGAACACAATAAAATGCAAGCATTTGGTGTGGCATTGCAAGGCCCTTGGGTTGGACACTGAACCTGAACACAACATTCAGATGGACACAAGGCAGCAGCAGTCACCTTTCTGTGAGGCATACTGGGGGATCAGAAGCAGGACAACTAAAAAAGACTGCCTGCTGCTCAAGGGTGACAATCAAAGTTGGCAACAGAATTTCTCTGTGGTAAAAAGAAACTCCTACAACAAAGGTAAAGCTTATTTACTGTAAAGGTAGATGTGGAGTATGCTTGGGTTCATACTTCAACTCCACCCCACTTACTGGTATGTACTTAAAGCTCCAACTCTTCTCTTTTCTTTGGGACATGAGCAATGTTGCAGTTCTCAGGAAAGGAGCTGCATTTGTTTGGGGTTTCACAGTGGTCCTCCATAAGTCAAACATGTCTGATCTGCTTGAAATGTTTTATCTTGATTTCAATCAGGTTGTTGTTCCTTTATCCTCTTTCCCCCCCTTCATGAGGGCATTCCAAATGGACTAATGAGGAAGAAAGAAGCAGCTACTCATTCCACAGCTAATGAGTCTTGTTTCTCTCTGAAGTGTATCATCCAAACCAGCTGGTGACACCTTTAATGAATGTCTATCAAATATTGATTAGTCAGACAACAGAAATTTGCTCTCTACTGATGATCTCAAGCAAAGCACTTAAAAATCACTGGGACCCAAAAAGGAGAAATCTGATCCTAACTTTCACTTGTAATATGTCATGAAGACATCGTGATTTATAAAAGTGTAGTCAAACTTGGTGAGTTTATTAACATAATACAAAAGAATGTTCCCACCACTCACATAGCTGTTTGGTTTAGTAGTAAATAATACATATCTTAAACGTGGACACACTATAAACCAAAGCTTGCAAATTTCAAAATAGTCAAATATTTCACAATTATCAAAACAAACCATGCATATTTTATGCTCTATTTCATTAATATAGAAAGAGGGGAAAAAGGAAAGGGAGTGGGGGGGGGGGAGAGGTGGGAAGAAGGAAAACGAAAAGATAATAAAGAAGGGAAAAAAAAATAAAAAGGTAACATGAAATGACTTAATAATTTACAGTTTAATTCATAGTCAAATAATTTGCTGAATATCAGCAATATTTCAGCACTGGCCTGTAGGAGGACTGGCTGAAAGTTCAATATTGTGTTAGGTGTTAAGGACGATGCTAAATAGGCAACAAATCAGGGATTTGTATCTGAAAAATGGAAATCTGCTGTTTCCTGCTAAATGTGTGATTAATTAGTATCGTCATTCAATATCTTTGTTATTTTTGGTAGTGCAAAAAATGTAACCCTCCACTCTTGTTATTCCCTCCATTTTTTATTTTCATTTTTAAACTTGCAGAGCTCTTAGCCCCCAAACGATGCTAGCCTGTTGAGAAAACCGGGAAGGAACAAGAGCAAATGGCACAAAAGATCATTTCATTTCCTTGGATAGGCACATTAATGAATTCCACTTAGACTAGAAAAATGCACCACAGCATCATGCATTGCTTTAGCTTGAATGATTCACAGTCTGCGCTATTAGAATGTACAGTAAACTATAATTAAGCAATTAAACATGAAAGGGCATAGGCTGGTCAGAAATAATGTTAGACACCAAATGCTTTGTTTGTCCTATGCCTTCAGCAGCTTTAGCTTTAACTCTATTTCAGAATGACATCTGTCCTGGCAGAACTGTCTACTTGTGGTTTTAAAAAGCTATCTCTTGTTCTTTCCTATCACAAAGTAATTCTCTAATTATTTTCTTCTTACACTTTTGTTTAAGTCCTTTCAATTCTTGTTAACCCCTTTGCTGCTCAGAGCAGCTGTTTTCTAGACACTATGACAATGGCTAAAAGGCAGGAAAGGAAGAGCAAAGATACTCAGGCTTTCCTTAAGAATAGGGGAGTTAGGAGATCAGGAGAATTAATGATATTGTCTAAAAGATAGTCATACCATAAAAAGGGTGGCAATATGAAAAATTAGTTTAATTAGGACGATAGGTAATTGACTATATTGATAGGTAATTAACTCTACTGAAAGAGGCAGATTCCCTGCAACTCTCAGATCAGAATGCAAAATACATAAAAAGGAAACTGAAATGAAGGAGCTAAACACAGGCAAAAGAAGAAGGTCCACACTGTACGGGACAAATATGAGAAGTATGCAGATACATCATCTGCATAGTTTTTCCAATATTTTTTGTAACTAAAAAAATCCTGTTCTTGGAAAGACTGTGATGAAGACTAATCTATATGCTATAGAACAACGAATCATAGAATCATAGAATAAGGGAATACATGTTAGAAAAAGAAAGTAGAGAAATATTACAAGACCTCATAAGTGACAGCAGTGTCCGGAAAGGGATAGGACACGATTACATGATATCTTTCTTTTAAACACATGAACTGATGATTTCAGAGGGAGCCTCAAGGATGAAATTATGTCATGTCAGTATAGTGATGTTTCTGTATCAAAACTTGTAAATATCCATTCTGACTACTCGACAACCTCATTCTGATTCTCAAAAAGTAGAGAAGATAGCTGCTCAAAGTGTTAGGAAAAGGTTAGGAACAACAACTGTTAACTATATATAATATAGCAGGTGTTTTGATAAGGAGAGTTTAAAAAAAATCCTCCCAAAAACTACATAATTTGAGGTAAAATATTGTTATACTTACTCTATCAGAGCAGGAGTTTTAAGCATCAGGTTTCATACAGTCATGTGTATTAACATAGTTTTAGAATGTTATGTTGCATCCTAAAGCATATTTCTTTTGGTACAAACAGGAAGATAAAAAATTCTAAGAAGTGTTGTTGTATAACAGCTGCTAGGCAGCCATGCTTCCATTTTTCTTTCCAACAGAGTAACAGATATGCATTAGATCTGAAGGCTTCATTTTTTCATCAAGCAAAAAATATTTAGGCTCAAAATCAAAATTTAGGCACTAAAATAAAATATTAAATGTAAGCATAAAAATACATACAAATAATTAATTTACAATGTGATCTAGGGAGCAAAAAAAACAAAACTTCAACATTTAGGACTAGAAAAAAATCATGTATGTAAGATGCATTATAATGCAGCTGGTACTGAACATCAAAGGAATCAATATAGGAGGATCAAACACTGGCCTGATTTGGTGCCAGAATTCTTATTTAATGAGGCCTTCTCCTTGTTTTCAGCTGACTATTGATGCCAGGCAGCATAAGTCTTTCCTCCACCCTCAAACAACACAGGAAGCTTGTGTTCAGCAAAAGCAAACAGTGTATGTGAGGTATCAAAACGCTCCCTCCTCTCTGCATAGCAGAAAAAACATCTGTGCAGGGGCCAAGGCAGAATTTGGCTCCCAACAAAGGAAGTGTCATGAAAAACACATTAATCTGAACAAGATCTTTCTGGCCTTTTTCTAACACACACATGTATTTCTTCAAATGGCTTATTCATTAGTCTACAGGGAGTCTTCCACACCACTCCTAACCTCTGTGCAGATTCATCTTCAAAAGAACAATAGTGAAGAAATTAGAGACATTTGTGAGATCATGCCATATTTTGGAGACGGTGAACTCTCTTTTTTATTCCAGTGACTGTCTAGCCATGTTCCTGCCAAAAATTTGTTTTTCTCTTTCCATGTTTTCTGTTCTTCCTTTTTAAATTAAGATCACATTTGTGTCAAAGATTTAAAACAGCTGAGGTTTCAGGTTTGAACTGAAAACAGTCATGTATTTATTTGAACTCTCCTAATCAATTTTTTTAAATTTCATATAAAAATGTCACATTTTTTCAAATAATTCTGTGACTGAGCCTAATTAATAAGGCTGCAAAAAAAAAAAAAAAAAAAAAAATTCTAATTTTGGCAAACGAGTCTGTCAGTAAGAACACAAATTTCATTTTGCTGATGTCTTTCCAAAATAAATACATGAAAATAAATTAATCTAAAGGTTGTGAAAGGGCTTGGCTTGACAGACTTGCAGACTCATGCTCTCTGTTTTTCAGAGCAGGAGGAATGTGGATAATGGCCAAGACATCTGTCAAATACACTCCATCTACAGCCATAACTCAGTGAGCCAGACGTGCAATCTAATAATCCTGGCAAATTAATAATACGTAACACTGAAGGTGGTGGACTTGCAGTAGAGAAGAATTTAGCAGTGACTAATTATTATGATCAATGTAGAGTGTGGCAAGACACAATTACAGGATTGGTTCTGCAAGCCAAGTGCAGCACCTCTCAAAGGTCATCAGTAAGTCACATAACATACCAACAAGACCCTTAAAATCCTTAGTACAGATTAATTACCTCTGGAGGTCACATGTATACTACTATTACAAATCACAACCAGTTCTGTAATTTTTTTCCCCAAAATCTAACTAGATTTCTTTCATTGCAATTTATGTCCTCTGCTGTTTGTTCCACACCTCCAATATTTGATGCTCAAATATTTTCTATGCCAATGAACCTTCTCACCACTGGCAGGACATTTTAACCATGTGCAACTTAGCCAAATCAGCACAGAGCTGAGAGAAAGCGCAGGGAATTGTGGTACAACAGAACCTCCCACTACCAAATTTGAAAATCAGGCAGAAATATTTTTTTAGAAAAATAGCTGAAGAACTAGCACAAAATCTTGCTCTGAGAGATTGTCTTAAATGTAAAAAGAACAGACCATACATAAGACTGTCTCTCTTCCATGGATCTCCAGCAATTGTGTGTGTAATAAACTCCCATGTGGTAGAGTCAATTATAACCTACATTTTGGGAAGAGAACAAGCGATAATGATGTGTGAGAACCACAGAGCTGCACTACTTCAGTTTTGGCTAAAGGAGGAACATTTCAGGGGTCAGGACCAGTGAGGTGTTACAGTAACTTCAGCTGTATAGTAATTGAAGATTTGCTGTTCCTCATGATCACATTTCCACCATAGGGTCAGGGATAGCCTAAGGCTTCCTGACAACAAAAGCAAAATCAAAACTCAGCCTCACCACACCAGTCCTAAGTGTGGACTGGAAAGGGCTCCTGGGAGAAACTGCAACCACATTGCCCTTCATGCTATACTGACCACTGCCCATCACATGGCGCAGCAGACCCCCAGATTCTCCTCACTTATGGGATGCATGCAGCAGAAAGCACAGCCATGGCTGGTTGGATGTCCTTGGCACTTAGCTGCCCTAACTTCGTCTGTGTCTAGAGCAATTCCTGGTATAACAAGCAACCCAGGCTGTTTCCTATTATCTTGGAAGACGCAATGATGAAAGATGCAGTAGTGTTCATCATTTTATCCTCTGAAACTAATAGTTTCTCAGTATTAAATTATAAGGTATTTTATATGTAATTTACCATTTATAAATCTCACTCCAAGTGGTACAATCCATTCTTGCTGCCCTACGGCTGTCTTTGAACTGTAATGTCACTGTGATAAGCCTGCAAACAGCATAAGACAGAGGAGCAATCTGCTCCGAAGTCAAAATTCATTGACATGTTATGCTTGCTTATCTTCAGTAGAAAGAGGAAAAGGCATATACTCCTCAGAACACAAACAGTGATACCTGATATATATCAAGATTCATCTGTACGTGCGAAGTTTACAGCAGGGAATTTCCCAGTCTGGTCTATAACAGATGTGTTCATCCTAAACTTGACTTATTTCTTTTTCAATTCTTTTTTAGCAATTACTTCCTAAAGGCAGGTACTAAACTTCTTTATTTTTTTAAAAAAGGATGCAACAAACAGTTGAGATTGTAATCTTTAAATCACATGTATCACTCAAAAGTTTTACAGTGTCACACGAGCACAGAAGCACATAGTTGGTAAAACCTATTCCTGGGATCACAGAATCACAGAATTGTAGGGGTTGGAAGGGACCTCCAGAGATCATCGAGTCCAACCCCCAAAGTACTTTTGTTTTGTTTTGTTTGTTTGTTTTTGTTTTTCCATTTTAAGATCATTAAGCTTTAAAGCTATATTGCATCCAGAAGTACCTACTTGACAGTCTCTGATGGAAAGCACAGTTGAACTCCCCACGCCACAATGTTTGCTGGGGGGAAAAGCAGCTGAGTCCCTTACTGTGAGATAAGCACAGCTTAGAATGACAATATAAACTTTCCTTTTCAAACAGCAACAACAACAATAGATTATCAGTGTGTTAAGAGCAAAATTCCAGCCAGTCCTTTTGAAAACTTTATACCAGATTTTAATGTTACAGACGGTCAACAAAACATTCTCTTCAGCCCTAAATCAATATAATAAATACTTGAAGTCAATCTATCACCTCCTAATTATCTGTGAGAATGCAGATTATTTTTCCAAAGATAACTACACAAAAAGAGCTATATTGGATAAGAAACCACGTCCTTAAATAATCTTAAATAATTCCAGAGAAAACCTGATAGATTTACTATATGCATCTTTTATCTCCCACCAAAAAGTTCCACATAATGAATAATCAATAATTTATGTTAGATTTAACTCAGCTAATTGTATTAACTGTTCTTTGAGTCATGGTAGAGTCTGAACTCTTTGAACTCCATTCAAGTGACTCTCTATATGCAATTAGCAAAAGCAAACCCATTTTCTCTAAAATAAGATTAGTTGCAAAAACAGCATCTATTAGAAATATATAGCAGGCAGTAAAATTCATGTTACAAACTTATCATAAAGTTATTGTTAAAAAACAACCTTATTCACCTAGGGTGTCAAGTAGATAAGTACAGTTATATATATATATATATATAAAAAAAAAAAAAAAAAAAAAAAAAAAAAAAAAAAAAGAAAAACCTTGAGTTATGGCAGAAAAACAAAACAATAAAAAAAAAGTTATCGTCCTTCACTGAATGGTCAGCTTTTGAATCAAACAGATCTCATGGGACAATATGACAAGCTATCGCTTTTTTGACATTTGCTGTGATGCAAAGTGGCATTCTGTTCAAGAACAAGACATCCAATAGCAGTGTTTGTGCTCTCTGTTTCTCTTTGTGCCTTCAGAGAATTTGACTCCCCCTTGAATAGAAAATGCAAAAACTAATGCTATTACAAATAAAAGGGAAGTAAAATTAAAGCAAAATCACTAAGATCTGGCAGTTTGTTTTGTGAGTAGATCAGAGCCGAGTCAGACTAACTGATAATACAAGAACACAAACAACGCTGGAGTTAGAATAGGAGAAATAAAAGACTACTTTCTTCCACTGCAGACAAAAACAGAATCTTCATACATAATTGGGCCATATTTCCCTACACTTACCACAGTTGGAGCTGTAAAATTTCTAACAGTGATTAATCACATACTGTATGTCCTCAGTTATAGACTGAAAGGTGCAGATATTAGATTCTTTAATTAAACGTTCACCTAGTGGTTTCAACACATCACATAAGAGAAATATTCTGATAGTCTCAGTACATCTGTTTAAGAGATCTGTCCCTATTCCTAAATGAATCATCAGGCAATTTTGTGCCAAAATCAAGATTATTGATCATACCATTTACTTACTGCTGAACTGTCAGTGACACAATTCCACAGTTACAAATATTGGATGAAGAGGCAACCAGCAGGCCGTACATGCATGCAAACCAAAAGCTTTCAATTTGTATCCAGACTTGTAATTGGCAACAGATTAACTGACTCAAAACTTCCATCCAGCTAAAGTAATCACAGAGTAATCACTGGGAAACTGAAGGATGCAGTAACGTGACTCCTTCCTACACGGTGCTGAAGAAAACGAAAAGCCAGTTTTGCTCTTCCTTTTCAATTAACATTTTAAGGCAATCCTTTCAATTTAGTGAAGGCTTCAACTAACATTTGCTAAGACTAAGCATCACTTCAGAAGACTTTGAAAGACCAAAAAGGATAAATCAAGGCATAGAGGCCAGAATTCTGTCTTGCCTACTTGCAACAGAGTGAGGCTGAGGGCAAATGTCACCATAACTTCATGTAGAACATGCTGTGCATTATTAACACGTGGCAATTGCAAGTACTGATTAAGAGCTCACCAGTACAAATGCTTATTCACAGAAATAATTGCTATTCAGATAAGGAAGCCTACTGAAAACAATGGAACTACTGAGATAATCACAGGGACTGAAGTCCGGGTAAGACTGTTCAACAGATGAGAATGAAAAACAATCTATAGCAGCCTGGCTTATTCTATCCTCAAGAGGAGTCATACACATTCTTGAAAAAAGCAAGCACAGACTTAGTTTTAGGCCAGGATCGCCTTTGTTAATCTTATTTTAACCTGTGTTAATCTCATTCTGTCTTGTAGTAATGAAAGAAATACCCATGATTTTTAGGTACATCTTGGGAGGAAAATGATCCCTGATAGAGTTTGCTCTTTTTCCAAAACACTCTGGTTAATCATGCACTAGTAAAATGTATCATCCCATTTTTTTATTGAAATTATTCTCATTGATTAATATGATTGTAATCTTTAAAACATTTTGTCCCATTTTACACAACACAATAGCAAGAAGACATAAAAATAATAAGATATGACATGCAATTATAATGGTACTGTCCTTCTGCATTACTGGAGATGAAGATTCATAATACTGTGCTTCAGTCATATTACTCATTGTTATTTCAACAACTGCTCTAACAGAGTACACAGCAAAGACAGTCAACATATGGCTTTCAAAACAACAATTTCTCTTGTTCTGATTGAGAACCTTATACCCTTCTGGTATATGGCTGGCATTAGAAGCAATCTGGCACAAAAACAAATGATAATATCAAGAGGGAGCTGCTAAGACAAGGCTTGCTGGCTTACATGAAGCACAGCTGCATGTCCAAACCAGGCTAGTACCCAGAATGTAGTGATACAGTATTAGCCCTCAAGCTATTGTTTCTTGACTTGGGATACATACATAGTGTCTCTTTCTCTTGCCTTTCTGAAATAAGTAAGTCTGTGTGACTTGTGGCTATATAAAGTTTCTCTTGCAAATTGTAACAGAAACACTCTAAAGGGTATCTAACAGTGGGATAGAGAAATGCTACTTTATTACAATTGTTTTACCATTAAAATTCTATTTATGGGTACATACAGCTTGGTCTGTAACTCAAGGTGGGTTATGAGAATTTTTGGAAAACAGGTTGCATAATCTATCCAGTAAGAGCTCAACATGCATAATTTCATCAATAGGAACAAAGCACATACAGAAAGGTAAATGAAAAAACAGTCATTTTTCATATTCTTCTAACTACCATGTTAATGTAGATTGCACACAGCAGAGGTGGACTTTCATCTGCAGGATCTGTGCCATGTTAATAAACATATTTTTCTGCCTCTAGGTTTAGCACTCAGCAATAAGCCAGTAGAGAAGCCATAAAATACAAAAGAAAAAAAATAATAATAAAAAATAAAAGCGTGCTCAAACTGAGCCACTACAATCAGCAGCACAGACTTTGCCAGATGGAGCAGATGATGTGGTCAATGAAGGTGCAGAAGGTGAAAGAATTAATCTGAGGAAATTAACAGGATGCCTGACACCAGACTGCTCTCCAGAATCTCTAGTGTCAGCTTCAGCTGTCCGTGCAGTCAAGTGCACATGGTGGACATGCACTAATCATGCGTGCCTCTCTCTTCTGTAATTAATTTATTGATTGTTTCTACTGTGCTCATTTCACTTCTTTTCCTCTATATAAATTGAGCAAGAAGTCTCCATTACAAACATGTTGAACTGGAAATTACAGTTGATAAAATACTAAACTCCAATGCTATTTCTTGCCAAAGGTATACAAAAAAATGCCTTTCCTTGAGAAATCCTACCTGTCTCTTCCAGTCTGCTGCATATATATGAATGGTATATATACTGAAGCAGTATAAGCATATATATCATGGTATATATGTATCAATCAGAAAATCATAGAATTGCTTGGGTTGGAAGGGACCTCAAAGATTATCTAGTTCTAGCTCCCCTGCCAAGGGATCAAGCACTAGCAATAAGGACCCCATCCAACCTGGCCTTGAACACTAGCAGGGATGGGGCATCCAGAACCTCTCTGGACAGCCTCAACACTCTCTCTGTGGAAATTTCCCTCTGATATCTAATCTAAATCATTCCTTCTTTAGTTTAAAACCATTTCCCTTTTTTCTATCACAATCTGCCTGTGTAAAAAGCTGATTTTCTTCCTACATATATATATATACACACACGCTCACACCATGTATATAGAGAGAGACTATTCATGCACACATTGCTATCTTATATATATGTATATATATATGTATATATATATGTATATGCATATATATAGCCTTGTGCATGGAGAAGTATTTCTGTATTTTTCCTTGTTTATAACCTTCAGTGATCCCTACATGCAATACTGTGGTTGCATCTTTTCATAAGCTTCCAAAATCCGTGTTTTTTTCAATTCAGTATACTTAGAATCGTGAAGATAAAAAGGCATCTTCATGGTTCAGAGACCTCAATGAATCCTTAAAAGTGTTGTCTTCAAGATGCAGGATAATGCTGTTTGTTTGCAAACTGCAGGACCTAAGGGTGTGCTTCCTATAGCAAGGGCGATTTATGGCTGCTTTGCAGTAGTCTCAGATTTTCCCACAGAGGTATAGAGCAAAGAAAGTAGGTATTTCAGTGTAAATTTTCCTTTTTTTTTTTTTTTTTTTTTTCCCTCTTTTTCTTTTTTCTACTATTGGTGAAGTGATTTCAGTGAAAACAAAAGTAGGTACTAGGAGTCAATGTGATTAAATCTTTGACTCTTTCATTCCTTTTCACAGCATCTAGTTGCTATTTCATACTTTTCAGCTTGTACTAAGAACTCACCTTCGCTGCCAGGAAGAAATGTACAGGCAAAATAAATTAAAATTTACTATTTCCTTGCTGCCATACATTGGCAAAATTGATCAAGAAACCAGTGATGGCATCAAATTCTGCCTCTTGCAACTTTTTTTATACCACACATGGCAGTAACAAGCACATACAAAAAAAAAAAAAAAAAAAAAAAAAAAAAAAAAACACCCCTAAAGAAATTATGTTTTGTGTTATCTTCCCAGTTCCAGATTTCTTTTCTGCCCTACAGAATAACCAATCATTTCTGCAATTCCAGCTAATATCTATTGTTTATTTTTCTACCTTTCTTAACTAGTTTTAAGGCTAAAATTCCAATTATTTGTTACCTGGGAAACATATGTAACTGCATCAATGAACAAGGGAAATCCACTGATGTCATCTATCTGTATTTCAGCAAGGTCTTTGACATACTACCTCACAAAATCCTTCTCTCCAAATTGGAAAGATTTGGATTTCATGGTTAGACTTTTCAATGGACAAAGAATTGGTTACAGGTTGGAGTCCGGACAGTGGATTAAGAGCAGCCCTGCAGAAAAAGACCTGGGGGTACTGAAGAACAGCAAGCTGGACAAGAGCCAGCCACGTGCCCTCGCAGCCCAGAGACTCAACCATATCCTGGGCTGTATCAAAAGTGTGGCCAGCAGGTTGAGGGAGGTGATCCTGCCCCTCTACTCAGCACTGGTGCGACCTCACCTGCAGTACTGCATCCACAGTCCTCAGTATAGGAGAGACATAGACCTGTTGCAGCATGTCCAGATAACAGCCACAAAAATGATCCCAGAGATGGAACAAGGACAGGCTGAAAGAGCTGAGATTGTTCAGCCTGGAGAAGAGAAGGCTCTGAGGTGACCTGATAGTGGCCTTTCGGTATCTGAAAGGACCTACAGGAAATAGGGAGACAGCTTCTTTAGCCGGGTCTGTGGTAACAGAACAAGGGAAAATTGTTTCAAGCTTTAAGAGGGTAGATTCAGGTTAGATGTAAGGAAAAAGTGAGGGTGGTGAGGCACTGAAACAGGTTGCTCAGAGAGACATCCCATCTCTGGAGACTTTTAAGGTGAGGCTGAATCAGGCCTTGGGCAGCTTGATCTAGCTGTGCATGTCCCTGTTCATTGCAGGGGGCTGGACTAGATTATCTTAAAAGGTCCCTTCCAACTATAAGAATGCTATGATTCTATCATTCTACATAAGTGTCCATAAATCTCATTGGTGTGAGAACAGCCAAATCTCACAAGAATATCACAGTATCGAAATATCCTTATTGTCCATTTTGGAAACATTCCTACCTAACCTACCTAACAAATTAGCACAAGGATGGATCTGGCAGACAGTATTCATACTAACAGCACAATACCTGATGTTCCAGAAAATCTTTTCTTTGTAATCACAATATTATATGTTAGTGGTATTTGTTTCTTTAAATAAAATATAGTATCAAATAAAGATCTTGAAGAGGATGAAGGCTTTGACTGAGATGCGCAAACAGAACTAGCTGTCAGGGCTTAGAAAAAGACCCAATGTACTTAAGACTGTATTAAGATGGAAAAAGCCTAGATTTATGCACAACATAAAATCCTAGTCCTTCTGTACATTATTCATCTAGATTTCCAAAGGTAGTTAATGGGAAATTATTCTAAATGGCAGGTAATTCTGTACACTAGACTGGGAAAAGAAGAAGGAAGCAATTTCCCAACAGTTCCCTGCCATCAGTCCTCCTGAAATGAAAGCTTGATTGTGAGCTTGAGGCACCACCAGCCTAAGCAGGAAACTCCCTGCAGGCATTCCAAGATACACTGGTGCACCTTACTTTTCTTACGGGCAATGTGACTTCCAGAAACTTTCCAGTTCCAACAGTTTTTTAGTATGGTAAGATTTATACATTACGTACATAGTGAAAGAAAAAAAAAAGTATTTACTTTCCTTTTCATTTGCTAATGCTTCACAGATCTTAATTACAATGAATTTTCTCATTAGTTTCCTTATTTCCAGGAAAAATTATCACTCCTCTAAGTGAGATTAGTCTTTCTGTTGCTCTATACTAGAAGTTTTTTGATGATCAATTATGATGATCATTTATGTTGATTTGTGAAAAACACTGCTAAGAAATATAACATTGACCTTTCAGAGATTACTATTATATTGTGCTATATGCTCCTGGATGCATATTTATGATCTTACCTACTTCAGTAGGAAAAGATAATTAAATTCAAGTTGAGCAATGTACTAGCTATTCTTCGGTGCTTGGGATTCTATGCAGATGTTGGCATCAACATTATTAATATAAAAATGAACAAGCAGCAGAAGAAACCAAGCATCAGAGGCCTTCATTCAGTTTGAATCTGCCTTTCTATTGCACAAAACCTGCTGCTAACATCAGAGATTTCAATAAAAAGTTATTGTTAAGAATATCCTGATCAGCATTTTGAATGCCTTCAGCCTACAAGTCTGTATGGGGTAGATATAAGAGGTACCAGATTTCAAATAAAACAATCATGCTTTTTTTACATGGATTTCCAACTCACTGTTTTAGACACCCCAGGAAGCTTGGACACCTCTGACCACATCACAGATCAGACAAACCCTTCTGGGACATTTTAAGAGAACCCCAAATACATACAGCTAAGAAATAAGAAATAGGACTGTTAAAAAAAAAAATCTGCTTGTCTCTCTTGGGTGTATTGCACAAATTAAGGAACACTGATGATTTATTCATAAACAAGAAAGGATCCCATCTATCATTTGTTAAATTAAAATATCCAAGTCCTTAAGAAATAAACAAACAAACATAACTCTAAACCAGAAACATTCCTTGTCTTTTGGAGTTTTTGCTTAACCACTAAGAATTGTTGAATTTATATTCCCCATTTTTTTTCTGAGAAAGTATTCACTAAGGAAGATATTCTAGCCAGTACAACCTTTCCTGCTTGCAATTATCTAGCTCTTTTTCTTCTATCATTTTACTACCCTCAGTCCTAGTTATTTTCTTCTAACAAAAACCAAGGGACACTTCAAGAAGAATCACTGCCTATACCTTTCAATTCTTTTTTCCCTTTCCTCCCATCAGTCCTTGCTAATGCCTGCTGCTACAGCACTCCTTCCAACAAAAGCATCTCATAGCTCTTAGCTGGCATCTCTGAAAATTGATGTGTTTACCATCCTTGCAACATTTTTTTCTGACTAGTTTAATGCTTTTATTGTTTGCTTCTATTCAAAACTGCTTTCCTTTCTTTTACATTAAATAACTGTGTGAATATATTGGTATGTCCAGACTTACATCCATTTCTGATTTTATAACACCAACATCTGAATTACAACTTGCCTTCAAAAGCCTGGCTTGCTTTTTATAACTTTTTAGGAACCTATTTGCATGTATACAATTAACTGTAAAATATGCTTGTTCCTCCGTGGTTAGAAAGCACCTAAAGCAGCATCATTTGTTAATCCACAAATATGTTATTGCAAGAAAATATATGAACTATTGTTAGCTGAACAATTTACTACATATCAAATCCTTAATATGTTAAGTGAGGCATTCCAGTAACATGCGACTCCTCTGGCTTACCAAGGGTCTCTAGTGTACTGTTTTGAGGGAACACAGCTCTGCCTTTCTTGCTTCTGTAGCAGAGGCTGAAAACACCAGAGGAAAGAGCTGGTTTTGCTGCCTCTCAAAGCAATAATGATAGATAGAATATAATTATCTATCTCTATCACTGAAGTTCTTTTAGTATAGATATCTTTTTCTATTAGTATATATATATTTTTCTATTAGTATAGATATTCTTTTTCTATTAGTATATATATCTTTTTCTAATAGTATACAGTAGAACTGAGGTTTTCCTTGCAAGGCTAAGTGGATGTTTTTGTATGAGTGTACATATGTATGTATGAGTGCATAAGAAAGGGCAAGTGTACACACAAGCTTCATCCAGAACTTTATATCAAAATGCAACACAGAATCTTAATCATTATGAAAATGAATATCACAGTCCTAGGCCAGTACAAATAGAGTTACACATCTTAGGGTATTGATGTAATATGGCATTTAGCATTTTCCCAAAGGATATCAAGATGCTTTAAACAGACTGTCCATTTGTTCAGTTTTAAAGAATGTATTGTAAACAATATATCTTAATTCATTTTCTTTTAAAGGCATTGGGTTATGTTGAAGGGAAGAGAATATTTGAAGCTACTCCGAATCTTGCCTTATACAGGCACCAGTTCCCTAGGACGTTTTCTTAGATTAACATCGTTAGATAATACTTACTTAAATCAGCTGGATTAGATTTGAAAATTAATGCCAATTAGCCAGCCAGTAGACCACCACGTAGGTGCGACAGTATTCTCACCAACTTTTGAATTCACCAGTGTTAAGAGCACGTTGTTGGCATTTGAACTTTCAGATTCAGAACTTCAGGACATGAGCCAGAAACAAAAGTTGCTGAGGGATGCAGAGTCTGAATTGCTTTAATGTGTTGCTGTCAGATATCTGACAGCATTGCAGGTAAAGGGTACAAAGTCATACCATTTAACAACAATTATTATTGCTACTTTCTGTGCATTTAAACACTAAATTACTTATTCTTTCAAACTTCTTTCACAAGCATTGAGGATGCCTGAGAACAAGACTTTAAGAAGTCCAAAAAGAGTGCAATAAAATCTTTTGGAAGTTCTCCTCAAAGTTGAGGAGCAGGAAAAAAAATGCATAGGGAATACTTTTCTTGCTTTCTTGTGATTGCAGTTCAGTGCAGTGTTTTACTCTGCTCATGAAAGTCAGTGTTAGAATCCTATTCGCTAATGGCATATTGTTTAGCAACAGTAACTTCCTCAACCGTATTAGACTGATAGTTATCCATCAGTATAGGCTTGCACATTATATATCTAGGATTACTGACTTCACTAGCTAATTTTCTAAATAAAATGACTGCATGATTTAATTTCCTTTAGTTGGTAAATACCTTCCCACAATAAAACAGAATTTTTTGCTGACATCTATTCAACAAATACTATCATGTTCCTTGTTTTAGACAACTGGCACATGACTTTCATTTGCCTTTAAATGAAATTTGTAAAACAAATAAACAAATAGGTAAATACATAAATAAGAGACAGAAAAGGCCATAAACTGTCACTATTGGGAAATGCTTTGTAAGGTGGCTAGCAGTGAACCTCAGGGCTGTGACTTTCGTAATGGGTAGGTGAGCATAAAAGCATTGACATTTGTCTATTGTCCTCCCAAAGAGCTTCAGGCACAGCAAGTCTCCGTTAAGTTTGCACTTGCAGAATCTCCCTGGTTTGTAGTAATTAATGCCCTGTATTTTCTTATCTGGGCAATGAGTAATGTCCTTTCCAAGCTCTTTGCTATACCAGCCATATGGCTGTACAACTGTTAAAGCACTGGTACCTCAGAGAGAGTAGTTTGGGCTCAGATAATAGTCTGTAGTCATTAAAGTGAAATCTCCAATGGATCCTGAATGATTTTGTTAGAAAATACTTTCATTTTGTCAAAACCTACCAATGTTCAGGATGTTTTTGGTTCTTATTGTACTTTCAAATAACCAACAAGCACAAACAAACACAATTCAGTAAAGTATGATCATTGTGAATGCTTTTCTTAGAGTGCTATACAATACCTCCTTATCAAACATTATCAGATAAAGCTTTGCTTTTTAAAATGTACATTTTTGAAAGATAACTTCCTGATTTTCAAGTCCATTATCTATAAAACATATATAGTCCACAGCTATCTCTAAAATGGTCCTTAAATTGCCAGTCATTCAATATGATTTGTAAAAGCCAAAAAGAAAACCCCAAATGTGGCACGCATTTGGCTGATTAGTCAGGAAGTTAAGAACAAGACATTTTACCTTACCTTGAATGAACAGAGAAGTAAAAATAACCTCAACAGAATGATACATCCTATTTCAATGTTTCATCAAAAGTGCATGTGAAGAACACATTTTTTACAGTATCATTCATGGCAGAGGTGTACATAAGCCATAAGCACATTAATATCAAATGGCTGTATGTCTCCTCTCATCATCCTGTGCTTTGAAAGCCAAACACAAACATACTGACTTATTATCCCTTTAATGGTATTGATGGACACTCTCTCTATTCCTCAGTTTCATGTCAAGAATTAATCACTGTCTTAGTTGCACATGAAAATTTTATTGGGCAATTATCTTCCAGATCTATATACAATCCTTGTCCTTCACTGTGTATTAGAAAAAATTGCATTGCCTGAGGAATACATCAGCAATCCATTACAAAATATTAAATCTAATAAAACAGGTGTCGTGTTTCTTGCACCATCAAATTCCTGGTTTTAACTCATGTCTGTACACAAGTTATGCAGCGGAAATGCCTGATATTTGTCCATGACAACTCCCTGCATTACATCAGTGACAACAGAATGTTCTCCTGGCATTGCAATACATGAAAAAAAAAAATAAAAATTAAAAACAACAAACAAAACAAAAACAAAACAAAAACGAAACAAAAACACACAAGGATAGCATTCCTTAAAACTTTTCAGTGGGGAGGAGAAAAAAAAATCATCTTCTCTTCCCCAGAAACCTACTCGCTCTCTTATATATCCTTATATATTTTATATATCCTTATATTTTGGAAATTAAGAGTGAGGAGTAGTAAAGAAATTATGAAAATAAAACTTCATTGCTATAGAAAACTGTATTCTTATAACCGAAAGTGGAAAAATAAAAACCTACAAAACAAACAAACAGAACCCACAGCAGTGTTTAGTGGGATTCTGACTATGACCAGTGATAGAAATTGACACCCTTTTCTACCTGAAATGCAATTTCAGGCCAGCTCAGCTGTCCATACGCAATAGGTAGAAAGGGAAACAATGTTAAGTGCCTGCCAGCCTCTCCTGCCTTGCAGTTACAGGATGTCAGCTGGCAGCTGTTTTCATAACAACTCCTTCAACTAAGTATTCTTTTTAACTGGGATTCTGTGCAGATGTTTACGTCAATACAACTTTAGCACAAGAATCTAATGTGGCATGAAGCAAGAATTTCAAAATAAGTTACTGAAGGTGGCCTCTGAGACAAAGAATGGTAATCTGAAGAGGAATAACAAAAAAAATAAAACCCCAAAAAATGAACAGTTTCTTTTGAAATGAACAGCAATGAAGCTTTTGGGTTGCTTTTCTATGTTAGTCTTTGTAGTCATTGTTGGGGATTTTTTGCATTTTTTTTTTTTTTCCTCAGAGACTGTTCTGAAACAAACTGTAACATGGAAATGGAGCTGCTCATTAGTTAAAACAATTTTCAGTGCAGCTTTTCTTGTTGGCCACTAGAAAAAGAAGACCCACCTTCCCAAACATTCCTCTCCTCTCCAGCAGATTAGAAGCTTTTCATAGGTCCAAATTAAAACCAAGCAGTGGTACAGATTAACCGGGAAGCCTTAGTAGCTGATTTAGGCATCAGTTATTCGAACAGATTCCAAACTTACTTAATATCCAAAGCCCAAATATAAAAACAGCATTAATTAAATAAAAGCCAAAGGAAATAAAAGAAAGGTTTCAAATGAAAGCACAAGATGTTTTGAATGCGTACTTTTGTTTTATTCTCTGCAGTCTCAATGTCATGTGCTTTATTTTCTCATTACCCAGAACCTCTTCCCCTTAAGACTTCTTTCAAGTAATGAATTTGATATGGTTTTGCATATAATGAGGTTGAGCAAAATCCTTTGGGTGTCTAAAGTTGAGATGCATAATTTCCTTCATAGCACAGTCATACAGAAAAAGGGCTAAACTTGTTTCTCTTTTTTTGATCCTCTGTTTTCTCTTATTATGGGTTCACCAATTGCAAATTAAACTTACAGTAGCTACCCAGATGAATGGAGACTTACGCAATTCTCCTATCTCTATTTGAAAAATGATGCCACTTCAGTTTTAAGATGCTGATGGACCACTGCAGTTTCCCTACAAGCAGGTTTGCAAAGCAAAAAATATACAGTTCAAAGTTCAAATAGCAACTTTGAACTGAACGAGTAGGTTGCCAACATATGAATGTTTAACCTTATGTGTTCCTTACTCTTACCTTCTCTCAGACAAAGCCCAAAACAAGGAATGCGATGTTGGAACCAAATGTAAGACAGATTACCAATTTAGTACAAGAAAACTCTTTCCTATGTAGTAAATCAATAGTGAGGGAAGGCAAAATTACGGATACGAAAATGATTTTTTCTTTTTTCCTGTGTTACATCCACTGTTGTGGACAGAAGTAATAATTCATGGGAAGTAGCAAAGAATGACCATCATCCATCAACTATACAGAAATGGTAATGAAAGAGTAAAAAATCTCCCCTGACAGAACTCCAGAATACTAAAAATGATAGGAATAGAAAGAAAACGGCCAGAAAACCAGCAGTCAAGTCAGTAACATTTCAGAAGGTGGAACTGGGAGGTTTTTTAGTTAACAAGTTAAAGAACACTCCATTATTTAAAAAAAAAAAAGCAGTTTCCACTTGCAGCTAGAACAGAGAACATAGAAGACAGGCAGCAAACAGTTCCTGTTGGGAAGAAGCAAAGGTCTCCAAATCCTAAACACAAGCACACAAGCAACAATAGGTTTTTTTGTTTGGTTGGTTGTTTTCCCTTGTTTTTAAGATCTTTTTCTATCTCAAATTTGTGAAAGCCTTTTTTTTTTTTTTTTTTTCTGTGTGAATAAAGGAGTACGTTTTCTCCAATTACAGCACTTAATTTGTGAATAAACAATAAACATTATAGGAGGAAGGAGGTATACAGAGAGGAATTTTAGATATGCTATTGCTCGTCAAACAGACTTCTTCCTCTTTCATGCACAAAGCTGACAAAATACGTATGCATCCACAACTTATTTCTGTCATTAGTGTTTCTGAGTAGATGGGGTGATTGGCTGTTCAAATAACGTATTTAAACACAGTACTGGCAGAAAAACAATGTTTCTGCATACAGAGACATCAATCCTCTGGCATGATCTTACCTCTGGGAAAACTGATATCTGAAAAGATGTTCCCAGACTGCCAGCTTTCCTGCTTGGAAAAAAAAAAAAAAAAAAAAAAAAGAAGTAATTTGACCTACCAAATTAGGGCATAGAATCACGGAGCTTTTTTGTGAAACTGCCGTGCACCACTGGGGATGCAACAGGCTTCTTCAACAGGACAGAATGGCTTAGATGCATATTAATATCAAGACTATTCCCAAGGAGGCACAATGCACTTCTAAGATTTGATAAGTTTTCATTCCACCAGAGAAATAGAAGAAAGCATAAAATAATTTGATGCTTTTGGCTGAAATCATCCATCTGCTGGTTGGAAAGTAAGACAAACTCTCCTCTTAGTGCAGCATACATCAAGATAATGCAGATAATAAATTAATTTAAGAAATAGCGTAGTGAAAAGGGGAAGACCCAGCAGCATGGAGATGAAGCACTTGCTGGAGACGGTTTCATTAACGACGGCTTTCAGAAGCCGCATCCTACTGAGGTATTCTTGTGCTCTCCTTTGCAAAAGAACTTACTCCAAATTGTCTTTCGTACCTGCAGTTCATATACTAATACCTTCAACGTGTGACCAACCAAGCACTAAGCAAGTCTCTCCTGGGATCCTATAGGTGCTTTGCATTAACTCACCAGACACTATCGCAGTGCAAAGATTTTTCTATATTTATTTCTGCTGCCTTGAACAGTGATAGAGAAAATTTATATCTTCTTCCAAGCCTTTATTTTTGCTTGAAAAGCAACTCAGATTCTGATACATTTTCAAAAGATGCACATACTGACATAATTATCCATCAGTTTCTTCTGAGGGATGGGAAAAGAAAAGGGACTTTGTGTGTGTTTGGATTGGTTTCTTTTGTCTAAAGAATGCCACGGTAAACTACAGAAAACAAGAGTTCAAAGGAGGATTAAAGATTAAAAATGAAACAACACATTTAGAAATGACTTGGAAAAGTTTAGTTAAATATGGTTCAGTTCCATCAAAGTGCAGATGAGAAAACCTGCTCCCTAGTTGTTTGTGGAAGGAATAAGAAAAAAAAAAAAAAAAAAAAACACAAAAACAACAAAGAAAAAGCTGAATGCATCTGCAAAGAAAGGTGCTTGCTTCATCCCCACTCAGCTTTGGAACAGATCTACCAAGTGTGGAACAATTCAGTCACTGAAAAAAAATACATATTTAATCTGCTCATGCATGCAAGATGGGGGTTTGCTTAAATTTTCAAGGAGTCAAAGATTATTACATCTAGAAGGTGTACTTCTAGTAGGTGTAGTTGTCTGCAGCTGCTCCCTTCTGATCCTCTGTCCCTGCAAACATTGGCTTTCTGAAGCAGGATGTTTGCCAGGTAAAGGTTAGGAGCCAGGGCAACTGCTGGGACTCAGAGCTGGAGGTGGTGCTGCATAGAATGTGAATCCAACCAAAAGACATTTTGGATTATACAAAGCACCACATTCACTAAATAAAATATGAATTCAATTATTTTATTTGTTATTTAAAGTGCCTAATACTTCAGGATTAGCTGAGCAAAGTAATGAAATTCTTGTTCCACAAGACAATAATTATCCCAGAGGAGTACTTGCAATATGTACTTCTCAAGCTTGAAAAAGTGTGATTACACAACCTGGAATTTAAAACGTCTGAAGCATACTCACAGACATGTCCATTATTTCCTGCTCTGATAAAAAGACATGAACATGTTAGTAGCTGCAAGACATTTAAGTTCCAGTGTCAGATCAAATCACAAATAAGCAAAAGGCATTTGCCACCAGTTTAGCCAGCTCTCGGAAGCCCATTCAGATAATGTTGCTTCATTCCTGATTTGTTTCATTCTATTTTTAGAAAAGTTCCCATGATTCTCAAGTTTCACAAAAACCCTGGACAGAATTCCATTTACTGTTCTGAAGGCAAGAATACAAATGAAGGAAATTCTCACTGTTATATAAGCGAGACAGAGTCCTAACCCCATGAGAGAGACTGTCAGGGTATTAGCAATGGATCTAAAATGTTGCTCTGCTAATTTATTCTGAAAGGAAGTACTGTTATGATTTCCTCTGTTACTGTAGTTGTATTTCTGTTCTACAATATTGGTAGACTGATTGACATCTTGTCAATATTTTAGCATGTTCATTTTGTAAAGCCTGTCTAAAATAAACTGGTAATAAAAGTTTCCTAAGAAATTTCCTAAAATAGATAAAATCTTTTGTTCTCTCTGGTCTCAGGATTCATGGAATCATAGAATGGTTTGGGTTGGAAAGGACTTCAAGGACCAAGTTCCAACCCCCCTGCCACAGGCAGGATTGCCAGCCACTAGACTGAGTACTAGATCAGATTACCCAGGGCCCCATCCAACCTGGCCTTGAACATCTCAATGGATGGGGCATCCACAGCCTCTCTGGGCAGCCTGTTCCAGCACCTCACCACTCTCTCAGTGAAAAATTCTACTAGTGAAAGTCCATACCCCATGCCTAGCTTCTGGGATATAAACTCAAACACAATTTTTCCAGATACTCCTTTGTTTGGGTCTGGCAAGAGGTCTTCTAGGGTTAATACATGAATTCTTTTGCTTCAGTCCAGAAACAACAGTCAAGATTCAGCCAGTAACAGTTATTCAGAAATAGAAATGTCTCCAAATAAAATGATTTGGGAAGCAACCTGGATAAAAAGAATCTTTTTTTTATATTTTATAAAAAGCAAAGAAAATTGAACAAGAAGTTTTCTTTCACACGTGTCTACATAGAAGAAGGCTCAAAATTTGCCATGTCATTAGGCAATTTATTGCAGAGATCATGCAGTCACAAGGGTATTCCTACTCCCCTACTCTCATTTACCTTCCTGTCTAGCAATGCTCATCCTACCCCCATGGACAAAGATATTTCATTTCTCTTTGAAATAACTTTTTAAACACCTAAAAAACATTTTTGTTTTCCACTTTACCCTGCTGCCTATTATATTAACCAAGTCCCTTTAATATTTGTCTACACTTTTCATCCATACAGGTTTCATTTGCTACACCAAGTCCTTCCCTTTGGTTTGGCTTGTACCTTTCCTGCAGTGCACAAGCCTGGATGTAGCATTAATATGAATCTTTGGTCTGGCCCAGCTTTTCACATCCTGTAATGGTGCAGATGCTATTCTTAGGAATAGACTCTTGCACACTTTCACATTGAACTGGCTTCTATTTCTTTCAGTATACTGCTCTCATTTGTCATGATCATTCTGAATCCAACCCCTTGAAGTACTTTTAATCTACTCACCTTTGCTTCATCTGCAAATTTAGTAAGTATTTCTTAGTTGATTTTTCAAAGCTGACAAGCTATTAGTAAATGTGTCTAGCATGTGCAATAGCCTCTGAGTTCTCCAGTGTGAGAGAAAATTGATCTTACCTTTAGTTGTGTATTAATATTATAGAATCCATGACTACAGAACAAAATAATTCCTATTTTCCTCCCATGCACATGGTCACTTGGGTAATTTTCTTTATAATTGTTATTCAATCTGCATTTAGCCTCTCATTGCTGAGGGAATGTTGCGGCAGTCGAAGTACACAGTGGTTGTCCCTATTACCTTTTCTATTGGACAACTTCATATTTACTTCTAAAAGCCTAAAATATTTCTTACGTTATATAACCACAGTATTGTATTCTCTACTGCTCACAGATAATTTGCCAATGCAACTGATCATAATGGATTCAAAAAACCCTATAATTTGTATGGTTTTAAATTTAACACATGTGTAGTCCTAAACTATTTATGAAATACTTTTTGGGCAAAGCTATGTGTGCTAGTTGGATAAAGTCCTTAGTCAAGGCTGGACTGCTTAGCATTGCAACATAGGTAGCTGTATGAGAGTACCTAACTCTTCATCAGAGTGTCTGTGGTTAAGTGATGTCTCACAGAATTTCATTATTAACCTTCACACAAACAAAATTCACATTGCTGTTTATAGCAAAGGCCTTGGAGTATGTGCTCTGGTCAACAGTCATCAATTTCACAAACGTAACTACTCTAGCTTAAGTACTGCTTTAATTGAAGTGAGAAGGGAGCCTAAAGACATTTCGGATAGAAACTACTGTGAAATAAGGAATGTAATTAGGGATATTTCAGGATGATGGAAAGGGTGATTTCCATAAATGCCATCTCTGTCATTTCAGGCCATCTACTAGTCTTTGCAAAAGGAGTTTCTGAAAAACAAGAATATGGAGCACAGCTATTATTGCTGTCGCTGAAGTATGACACATAGGTGAGAAAAAATCTATCCCTCCATCAGTTAGAAAATCATTGCTCTGGCTAATAAAAGTACTACATTTCATTTATTGTCTTTACTACAGAATTCTTTAAAACTATTAGCAGCATCTTCTGTTTTCTCAGAATAAAGGTGTTAAATTAACAATGGAGAGAATAGCTCCTAAGCTAGACAGTTCACTCAGAGTCATTATATAAATGGCCTTTCTGAAATGTGTCCAAGACTTAAATTATTCTGATTGGTTGATGTCTGTGGAACTGGCAAAACGCCTTTTCACTGCTGCTCTCATGACAATTATTATTCTTGTTTTGCTGCATATTTCACTAGTGTTTCTCAGGTGTCTAGTTATAAATCTGTTCAGCCTGAAGATGATTGAATCAGCAGAGGTAAAATAAGAACAGATCCAAACTTCCCTGCCTTTCCTGTCCAACTGCTTTTGAAGCTGAGTACAAACTGGAGTCAATCACAATGTATTTCAGAAAGGAATGTGGGTATACTTAAGTCTATTCATTATATTTATATATCACACAGGTACATATAATTCAGAAAAAGTTTTGAGCTACTGGACACAATTTGCTTCTTTTTGTTCAAGTAACTTATTGGAAAAGGAAGCAAACTGTAAAAATAGGGCTTCTAACATTCATTTCCACAACACATATTTCCATGTAGATAACAGTCCACTCAGATTCAAGAAGGCACTAAAAGATCTGTTTTATCCATTCTATCATAACCAATTAATTTTACCAGAAAAAGATTCCTCTCATATCCTCTAACATTAGACCTTTCATGTCCCCATAAATCATCTCCCTGAACTACTATCAACTCTGTAATAGGAATTTGTCTCTCTTTGTTCCCACAGTTCTTTCAAACACCACTTGAAGTCCCATCATTTCTCCATAACTAGTAACTTCTGGAACTCTCTTTGATAGGGAATTCAAATGCTCCAAGTCAAAGATTCATAAATTATCTTTCATTATTCCATGCTTCTCCTTGATTTGTATTATCTACTGCTGAATCAAGGATAGAAACTACTGTCTCAGTTCCTAATATATTAAACAACTTTAGAAAACTGCTCATTTCTTGCCCTCCCTGTAGATCTTTCATTTGAACTCTGTGCTGCCTTAAAGTGATACAATTCAAAAGATATTTCTCTATCAGTAAGTATTATGTGACATGCCATCCAAAATCAGTTGTGAGGTATTCCCTGACAGATGCTGTAAGTTTTCCCTGCTGTATAACCAAAGCAGATGGAAGCAACCTTTTAATTACTTGCACCATATTTCAACTTTCTTCTTGCTTTCCTTCTTGCTCCCCTCCAACCAAATGAGTTAAGTGCTTAACCCTGGTATTCTGAAAGATCCAGATGAAATTACCTTAAGTGAAACATACCATTATATTAAATTTTAAGAAAGACTACATGCATATATACAGAAGCTGAGTTTTCATTTCAGTGGGTTTAAAATGGAAATAAAAAGGTGGCATCCCTGAAGATCCCAGGTACTTTTTGCTTATGAAGGAGATTAAAAAAACTTATTTGACTAATACTATTTTTCAGTTTGATTGTACAAGATTGTACAGAATAGTAGAAACCTTTCGTCATGTCACAACTTTGAGAGAAAGGGAAGAGGAAGAGAACTCGTTTTAACTAAAAATAGGGCTAGCAGTGAGCTTCTTCAAAACAATAAATGCAATCAAAATAATTAAAGTCAGAGGAGACCTCCAGAATCACCTTCTCTAACGCCTTGCTCAAAGCAGATCTGGTTAGAGAAGGCTGAAGACCATGTCCAGGTGAGGCATGAGCACCTCCAAGAACAGAGACACCATAACCTCTCTGTGCATCTCACTCCAGTATTTGACCAAATTCACAGTAAAAACAAAAAAAATTATGTCTTGTGAGTATATCACGCATTAATATGTGTTCATTAGCCACATTTTTTAAATGTATGACATTATTTAAAGCCAGATTACTCACACAGACAACTCTGTATTCATAGCTTTCCCCAGTGTGAAGTTTGATTTGATTTTTTTTTTTTCCCCAATTAATATCTGAGTGGTAAATGAAAATATGTAGTCACAATTGTGCAGAAATTCTGTACAGATATAGGAAAATAAAAGAATTCAGAGTAGAGAATGGATGCGTCAGTACATCATCCCACAGCCACAGCAAACCTGAGTGTTGTCCAATAAACCATTATTACAAGTAAAATTCACTTTTCCTATACCCTTAATACTCCAATGCATAGAAATAAAAATATAAACAACTAATGCTTACATTTCCTCAGACAGGCACCACAACTTCCATTTGTTTTACTATACTAGTCCTTTTCAAAACTGTAGCAAAAGAAAAATGAATACACTTTACAGTTTTAAAGTTTAACACTTGATGTTCCCCTGCGAAATATCCAGAAGGAAAGGATAAATACAGCCTCTGAGTAAAACTAATCTCCAATGAAATAACAGCATTTCAAAATATATAGAGATATATAACAACTCTAAGAATGTTGCATGCCCCTGAAGCACATTTTTATCTCCTGTGTTTGGGGATGTTCATAGCAACTCTGTGAATGACTTATTCTCTTGAAAATTCAGCCATCTTCAGATTCCATGACTTTTGACAGTGACTTCTTGCAGGTTAAATATAAATTAAATGAAAAAATAAAATAAAATTAAGTTTTTAAAAAGAGCACTTTTGTTTTCTTTAGCTTTTTTATTTCTTCCTTTGGTGTTACCAAAAATATCATAGGATATCTTTGCAATCTTATAAGAGGATGTGTTTGCTTTGCATGCTCCATCTTTGTTAGCTTTTCCATCTTTCCTCAGTCTCTTTCAGAACTAAGGTGTCTGTGACAAAGAGATACTGTCCTTCTGGGCAGGTCTTTTAACCTCCAATTCTTTTCTAGGTCATATCTGAACTCTCTATCTTTTGATTTCACACTGCTTGGCCTTAAATGAATTGAGCATTCTAGGGAAAGACCATCAGATGTATCTTTAGAGAACAGCAGGGGAAAAAAACCTCAGGGAATGATATACCTGGCACAGATACAATGAAGCAAGCCAGGTAGATATTTATGTTAAACAAAGAGCAGAATGAGGTTTTTAAGTGTTTCCCTGAATAATATACAACTTCACTGACAATGAAAATGAAACATCAAAAGGAACCTTTAGAGCAAGTTACATAGTGAAATCCCATTCCAAGTAGTCCCATTCTGATCATCAAGATGAGTGGGAATAACATAAAAAGAGGAGATAAAATATTCAATTTAATTGCATCTCAAGGCAATCTTATCTTTTCCATAACTACTGCAGCTAGGCTTTGGAAGGCATAGTTAATGCTTCCAGTTTGGGGGTACTGCTTATTCAGTTGTGTCCAAAGAATTAGAATATCTGAAATGAGTATCCATAGTTATAAATTGAGATTGCTGGATACTTTACTTTTCTGGACTTTTCTCTAAAACTCTGCATTTACTGATTTCTCTTGTTTCATACCGCAAACTAAATGATCAATTGTGGTAAAATTCGTCTCCCCCCCCCCAGCAACAGGAGCTGATTTTTCTGGAGCAGCAGAAGCCTTGAGTTTTACTTGAGACGTTATAGAGGTAAAGGGCTGTGCAATCCCCTTCATCAATTTACTTTGTGTCTCGGCTCTACTAAGGTGTTTCAGCTGCAGAGTCTCAGACTAAAGTGGTTTATTATACTTTGAGAGGATACAGTCATTCTGAAAGGAGTTACAAGCTTACAGGGTGGATGAGAACATGTTTCCACACTAACATAGGAGACTTTTCCTGAAACACAGAAGTCAAGTTCTGTCCTCAGCTGGAGAAAGCTGAACAAAATGTTACCTGGGTTATTTGACTACAACACCCACTCTGTACTTTCAGAGATAAAACTGTCAGATGGCTGATTTGTGGGGCTATAAATCAACTCAACAAAAAAAAAACAAAACCATGAATTTCTTAACATCTCTCTTGGAAGCAGTACAACTGTACAACTTCAGTCTCCAATGCTGCTTTCACTGCTTTGTATTAACTGCTAATTTAATGCTAATTGTAGAGCAGTACCACTGGGGAGAGGAAAAAAAAAAAAAAAAAAAAAAAAGCCTAGTTACTTTTATAGTGCATGATCAACCCCTTCAAGAAAATAATAAAATCTTAATTAACCCACTAAAAAGAAAAAAAAAAAAAAAACAAAAAAACAACAACAAAAAGCAGATGCAACTCAGCTACAGTTATTTACAATCCTTTGTAATTTTTGGAACCAGTTCCTTTCTCAAATAAGCAGAAAGGCAATTGCTTTGTTAAGCTCTATAAAAACCAAACCACAGAGTACCTTTTGTTGTCACATACGGATGCACCTTGACCTCTGTAATCACAGTACTGGGGCTGTAATTTGCAGATAGCTATTGGCACTTTCAGCTAAAACCATCTCTTATGCAACCTTCCTTCTTGCCAATGGCACAAAAGATGTCTCTGAAACATCAGACCTGAGAGCTGGAGTGATGCTTCCTCTGGGTGCCATGTAAAAAGTCCAGTATCATCGAAGATCAGAAGTCAAATGCACTTTTCTACCATAAAACCATGAATCCAAAACATTATAACATTTCACAAAATATGTGAACACTTCAGCCAAAAATTCTGGCTGTAGAATTTAGCTTCTTCATCAGTGTTAAGGCAGATACACAATACGCTCTCTCCTCTACTCATGTGTGTACAGCATGTAACAAGACACTCTTCCAGGCAGCAACGTGCATTCCAAAACCTGAACTCCATCTCCACTGCTATTCTGTGAATCAGGATTGAGAAGTGAGAAATCCCAGCAGCATGGCATAAGATAATTAAAAGATAATAAACTATAGCTCAGCTTTACATGTAATCTGTACAAGAGCAACAGGATACCAAATCTTTGGCCCCTAAAATGCATAAAAAGACAACATACCATGTCCAGACTAGGCAGAGAACAATGTCTGCTGTTCACTAGCTTATACAAAATGCTTACTGAAACATTGAATTAAGTTTACCTAGTGCATTCCTTCTGCTCATCCACACCATCAAGCTCAGTAAAGTGAACAGGCTGTAAAATCAATAGCTTCCCATTTGCTCATTTTTAGGAGAGGCATAACACTATTTTACAGGAAAGAGCCTGATCTGACAACATTTCAATGAAGCTGAAAGGGCTTACCAGTCTCTGACCCAAAATGACAATAAGCACACACCAGAGAGTATTCCATGCTTCCATGCTTTGGAGACTGGATGGTCGTGTTTTTCTGAATTTGTGATAAGCAATTTCTGAGCAGGCAAATATACATATATACATATATGTGCCAGACTGAGGGATGCCAAATCTATTCTGCTCCAGCCAATGAATCTCACAGGTACTTCACTGGGATTACCCAAAAGCTTGACAATTGAATATAAGTTTAAAGGTTATGTCGGATTGGGACCAAAGTGTTCAACACAATGTCTCTCTTTCTGAACTTCTCTGTATTCTCATTTATCACAAAAAGTGAGAAAAACCTAGATACTGAAAGGTACTTAGATACTTAAATCCTATTGCTGTGAAGTGCTTAAATACTCTGAATATATGAGCCCAAATCAGCCTTCTACTCTCTCAATCAGTCTGTTGTGAGCCTTAGTGAAGAGGCCAGCAACTGAAGAAGCTTGCAGATAGACAGATCCCATGTGCCAACCTGTCATGCTCTGTAGAGCCTTCATGGTTCACTGTACCATGTCTCAGACTGTTTCATAACCATATACGTTTCTGCTTTTCACTGTCATCCATTAGGACTCTTCAAAACAAAAAAGGAAACTGTTTCCAATTATACAACAATTGCATAATCGTAGCCACAGTTTAGTCGCAGTTACAAAACAACTATTATTTTATACTTAATCATACATAAAATTTCACTGCACTAATGGCACGCTTTATTTATGAAGCCTCATTTCAAAATATTAAGCGAAAGTCTTCTAGCTGGATGCAAAAAGGAAAAAAAAAAAGCCAACTTCATATTTCAATGGATAATCACATAGCACTTTTAGTTCTGGTGCATGTTTTCTGCGTAATTTCCTTTCTCTAACTGTAGTCTTTGAGATGCAGAAGAATGTACAGCACTTGTCAAATTATAATTACTTCAGTAAATGAAGTACACAAAATAATAACGATGCAATCAAATGCACATCCACCTATCATTTGCTAGGAAAGTAGATAAGCAGATAGCAAATGATTCAATTTGTAATTAATTCACAGAAAGAAGGTGTTGAAAAATCCCAATGTAAATACATTCTTCCAGACTTGAAAAAAATGACTGAACAAGCAAGCATCTAAAAGGGAAAATTAATGAATGACAACAGGAACAGCACGTGTAATGTGGAGATAGATTGCAAGAAAATTAAGCATGGTGCTTATGGGAAAATAGCCATCTTCTATGTAGTTTGCTCAGAAAAACACATGGCTCCTAATTGAATTCAAGGCTATTATTCAATCAGAAGCTTTTCATGAAATCAGAAACTGTGAAAATATGCTTCCAAAAAGCAGAGCCCCAGGAAATAATTGAAGCCTTAGAATCACAGTAGTGATTTTCTTGAACACTCACCCCCAGGTTACCTAAAATAAAATCCATCAGTCAGGAAGATATGGTGCAGCAACATAAAGGTTACCGGGAGCAAGATACAAATGAAAGAAGCGGAAAAAAAATAAAATGTATAAACAATCTGTGTTCAACTCTGAGGCCATCAGCATAAGAAAAAGACGGACCTATTGGAGCTAATCCATAGGAAGCCACGGGGATGGCTCAGAGGGCTGGAGCACCTCTCCTAAGAAACTGGTTGAGGAAGCTGGACTTATTCAGTCTGGAAAAGAGAAAGCTCGGGAGAAACCTCATTGTGGCTTTCCAGTATCCAGAGATGTCATAATCATATATTAATAATATCCTAAAGAAAAAACTTTTTTTTTTTCCCCCTGAGTTAGTACTGAAATTAAATCTGTGATCTTCTCCAGCAATCCAGCCAGCTCTCATGAACATTCTGTGCTTAAGTAGCAATTGTAAGTGAGCTTCATATTCCTAACAACACAGTAAGTCCCAGTGTGTGTTTCTATCCAGATGTTAGATTTCTAACCTCATTGCTCGCCTTCAAAATTCCCATGCCACTATATGTCACTATAGCTCTGGTTAGCGATTAAGGAGAGCAGGGATAAACATCTCTTCACACAGTTAACCTCTTAATGCTACATAAAACCCATTCACTCATTAAACAGCAGCTGCCTGAAGAATCCATGGGTCAAGTCTTGAAGCCTGGAGGGTGACAAAATTTTTCTTAAATCACAGAATTTAGACACAGCATTCTTCAGTCTCAGGCTGGACAGAAAGACTAACATACATCACGCGGGGATTTAAAAGCAAACCTCTCTGCGTTAGTGGGTGGCACCAGTAAGGAAAGGCTCAGATAAGGGCTTATTAGCTTAGATTTTGGCAATGTATGATGGCACAATCTAATTTATGGGCTAAAAAGCATGTGAAGAGACCTCCAAATCAGGTAAGAAGCACAAACCACATCTTATCTAAGGCCCAGTGGGCAAAGGAAGCCAAGTAATGTAAGAAATTAAATGGTCTTAATCTACTTGTGGGCTCTCATAGATCCCAGACCTGATACAATGCCATTAGCTCACACAGAATTCATTTTATTACAGATCAGTTGAAAATTTTCAGCTACTGAATTTTCTCGCAGCTTTTACTCTATCTTATAGATTAAAGAATTTAAGTCTATCTAAGTCAAAAATTATACAAGAAGCCAGCAGAAATATGTCAATGGATTATTTCTTAACAAATCCCATGATTTTTTGAGGTCCATGATATTTAATTTGAGAGTCAATAATACTGAAGACATCACAGAAATATACATGTGTATGGTAAAGCTTGAATCATGAAGTCAAGAGTACACCCCATTATCATCAGCATTGAGAAAAGCTGAAAGCTGTACCAGCATGAGTCTGTTGTTTGCTTAGACTGTACACTGGAGTAGGAAATATATATTTCAACATTGAAGGAAATATAAAATTGTACACTCTTATTTTCTTCAATTAGATAGATAAAATTCACTTTGAAGAATATATTAAACTAGTGTCAGACAACACACTGGAGCACTTGTTCCCTATAAGGAGGAGGTTTCCAGTGAGAGCAAATTTGGCTGCAATGTTTGCGTTCTTATTACTATAATGTTTTTTCTAAAATCTGCTGCCCTTGTATAATCAATGCTTGGATACTAACAAAGATATGGGATAGGATACCATTCAGCTAATCAGTGCTTCAGGAAAGCAAATCAAAAGAGACAGAAACAAAAGAAAGTACTTAATTTCAAACTAACAAGGAATAGAATTTTGGGTTCTTGACTCCAGTGTTCTTTAGAATCACAGAATTATAAAGGTTGGAAAAGATGCCCAGGACCACCATGTCCAACCACCAACCCACCCCCACCATGCCCACTAACCACATCCCTCAGTGCCACATCTCCATTGTTCTTCAACACTTCCAGTGAAAGCACATTCTAAAGTTTTAACAAAAAGATACCGAAGTTGCAAACTCCCATAGAACCTTAAGAATTGACTATTGGTTATTTAGCTGCACCTCACAGATCCCGTTCCATTATTTTAATGAGGAGTAGATGCTTCCCATATACATATCCCTAAACCTGCCTTCTAGTTTCTGAACCAACCTATACAGACAGCCCTGCTATTCCATGGGTTCTCTGAAGGAAAACACAAAGGCACTGAAAAATGGATATGTGGTTTAGTGCTCGTCGTCCCTCATAAATAACTGATTTTTCAAGACTGAATCAAGCTCCAGAAGACAAAATCATCAAAATACAATATCAGCACCTCCAACAGCACAGGTACTTTACAAGACTGACCAGCAAGCTTCTCAGCCTTACCACACCAGCAAGCTTTAGGAGCTACACTTGCTTGGTCTCACTAAGACAGCTCACTTGGCTGTTCTATGTTCTATGCTTTTTTCAACATTCTCACTGCTACTGAACCCTATGTGGTATCTTTCTTTTGCCCAACTGACACTTCAGAAGAGAGGCACAAAGCAGTAGGGAGCTAGGAACCTCTCACTGGGTTTCTTGACTTTGCACGCCAAAGCTCTGCTCTTTTGTCCTGTTGGTGTGAGTTCTGGAATGGATGGACATACACAAACACGGATACTAATTTTCCCCTCTTCCTTTCCCATGCTATTTTTTTTTATATCTGTTGATCTTCCTCAATTATATTTGATTTCTGGATTAGCTTTAAATTTTGCTTTTAGTTAACAGGTTAATACATAATGATAAAATTTAACTAACCATTACTGTACCAACTTTGTAATGACACCAGTGTTAGTAACATAACCAAAATTATTTCACCTCCAGGAACCAATGCAATCTAAACATGGTATTTGAGTATAACTTAATTACAGAACTGGGAAGTGGGTTGTCTGATTTGTGTGACATGCCTGAATCCCTTTGAGGAACCAGGCACAGTGGAAGGATGCTACACTTTCCTTCCTCCACTACATAAGGGCCACAGTGGTTTTAAAAATTGATGGCCAGCCATCCTCTTGGTATTTAAAGACATGCTGCAAGTTTTGTACAGGCTGCAAAAGAGAACAGCAGGGCTGCGCAAGTACCAATCATGATAACATTACAGAAAACCTAGAGGGAAATCTGTAGCTATAGAGCTGTACAGCAGGAGCTGTACAATGTTCAGCCAGTTAGGTATACAGGAGGGGAGAGAGAGCCAGGCACTGCAGGCAGTGGGAGCTGTCAGGGCTCATTACAGAGACTGGGCAGCGCGTGTGAGGTACCCTGCATGTACACCTTAGAGCATGTACACAGGCAAATCGTGATGCTAGAAAACCACTCTTGTTGGGACAGCTGGAGCAGAAGCAGCAAGGTCATGAAGTGCTGCTGTAGCACTGGAAGCTGATGCTCTTGCACAAACCCCCTCTAGCAGGCTCTCCAGGCAGTGGGAGTTGTGGCACACATTATAGAGTTTAGCATGCATGGTTTAAGTGTCTTTTCAGACCTCAAAGAAAAAAGCTTGAAAGGAAGAACGTGCCAAAACATGGATTGCTACTTATGAACATGTCTACTTCTCTTACATCTCCAATCACAGAAAAGCAACACCCTTCCCTTCCTCTGCTCTTGCAGGTCCTATCTGTGGAAGATGTATTGAGCAAGGCTGGAGGACTCATTCACTACCTCCTGAGTTGGATAAAATATTTTTATCTATAGTGTTGCACAACAGGACCTGAAAGAAGCAGATATACTAAAGATGGGACTGCAGCACATTACAACAAGGTACATCTGCAATAATATTCATTAAACCATAGGTATACACTCTTAAAAAGCTCTGACTCTTAATGGGAAGAACATTCAGAACCAAAATGCTTTACTGGTTAGCAATCTTTTATTTACAGCATCAATTTATTCACAGCCAATGTGAAACTCTGTGTTCTTTATTTCAAGTATCTCTTCTCTGCTTTTTTTTTTTTTTTTCTTTTGCCTGCATTTTTTTCAACTTAGATACAGTAATTGGAAAGTACTACATCTTCTTCCAGGCTTTACTTTGGTGAGACTTGTTGTAATTTGAATGATTTTTTTCCTTGAAAATTGCATTTAGCATTCTATGTTCAGTTGTGCCACTGTACTTCTCTTTCCCTGCTGAGAGTTCTTGTGTCTTTTAGGAGCACATCTGTTTTTTTCCACATCTGCTGCACATTTTTAAGACCCAGTCTTTCTACAGTAATGAGGTAGATGATAGTTTCCTTGAGCTTACAGTCTTAAAATCTTGATTTTTAAGTCACTAAAGGTGTGAATTTGAACTTTTTATTACTTCATGACTTTTCCATCTAACATCTCCTAATTATCTTATTCTCTGGTTCTCCTCAGATACAAATTAAAAGGAAAAGATCATCAGTATAACAATGTAATTCAACAGCATACATACTTCTAAATTTTTTTTTACAATTTTACCAGGGAAAGATCTAAGATGATCCATCTCAAAGCTAGCGTACAATAATCTCTAGTTAGATTGAAGCCACTCTGTCTTTCATGGTCTTTCTGTGTCCACTCTAACCCTTTTATTACTCACCATATTCCTGCTTCAACTACCAACTCCTGTGTGATACCATACTAAACTTCTCTGGAAAAAGATGTAAAAGAAGGCCCACAACAAACCTTTTTCCTAAAAAGGGAAATAATAATCTATTCTTTCTCGTAAATGCCTTCAAATTAGCCAGGTACATATAACTATGGCAAATTCTGGCTATATTCTCTCCCATTGCACCCTAGATATTAAAAATCAAAGGTAAATAAATCATTTTTTTCTCATTCTGGAACAAGAGAACAGTATTTTCTATTCTCCAAACCCACCACAGACCTCAGAGTTTGGCAGATTTAGTCTAGTATGTGCTGTGGAAATGGGTGTATTCACATTGTATATTTTGTTTCTCCTTGGTACTGAATTTGCCTTTTTCCCATTCTCATTTGCATCTTCATCTTGTGTATGTTCCCACGGTCAGTACAATCACCCACATAATGAAAAGCAAGTGTTTCATTTGATTTGGTGATTACAATAAATGATAAATCTCAGCGCCGCCTCACATAACCTTCTGTGGTCTCTTTTTAATTAAATTAGTTATAGGAGTTGCTGGCCACTGTTTTCTTAATTACTTAAAAGATCTTAGGTGATGTTTAGAAATTCTCATTATTTCTCTCATTGTAAACCTCTGTGGCACCAATATTTTTTGCTGGTCTTTTTTGTGCATGCCTTCTGGGATCTTTGACTATTCAAAATATTCTTACTGGGCTTTCTAGACAGCTAAGTGGAGTCAGCAAAAGGTATTACAGTGAAAGCTTTTTGTTTCCCCAGTAACTACATCTTCCTAATTTAATGAAGGCTTAGAAAGAAAGAAAAAAAAAGAAAAGAATGGAGAATTCATTTTTCTTTGTTTATAAAACTCCATGGAAAACAAACAAACAAAAACAAACAAACAAACAAAAACAGAAAAGCTTACTAGTATACAGACTGAACCTGGACTGATATTCAGTTGAGAATGTTTTTTTTAATTGAACTACTATTATGGGAAAAGAAGGATAAGAGTTTCTTTCCAAAAACTGTTTGGATAAACTCATGAAACATCTTTTTGAGTTCTAAAACCCAGAAAGACTCTTCTTTGAACAAAGCCACTTTTTCAACTCCTGTGGGCCTGCTATGTTTATTCATGTTTCACTGGGCCTATGATTAGACACCTTTCCAAAATGCATCACTTCAGGTGTCCTAATGAGGAATGTTGATGAAGCTGGTAATAGTTTACTGAGGTAACAAAGCTGTTCTGCTGCTTACAACTGTTCATCTTAAGATTCATTCCCATCAGCAGATGGAAGACAGATAGTCAGGGCTGAAGAGATCATAAAGCTCTCAAGAGCAGGAAATTACATAGGCATATCTGCCAGTGCAGTCTATTTATGAAGTCATTAGGCATTCCCAGCCTCTTCAGTTTCTACTTCCTCAAATAAGAGAAGAGTATTTTAAGAGCAGTAAACTCAAATCATCTTGTTTTAACTCAAGCTTATTTTTGCTATTTGCTTTTATATGCTGAGCATATAACATGTCAAGTACATACAGTATCCAGCTGCTACAGAGAAACCAATCTGATGTATGAATAAATAGGGGATTTTCTCCCTCAAAATTTGATTCTGAAACTTCTGTACAGTTTTGAAGCAGTAAATAACTGCTATAGTATTGATACCACGATTCAGCTTTTGTTTCAACCCAAGTTTTAGCTCTTGAACCTAAAAACCTTCAAGGCCCTATTCTATCATGCTAAAACCTTAAGATTTACCACCCTTCCAAGAACTGTATCGGACATCGGTGGACCAGATTGTACTGTATTGCACTTCTGTGCTTCTATTGCGTGGCTTCCCCTCCGGCTTGTAGAGCTTTCATGAGTCTCAGACACCTTCCTCCTTCTGGGCTGCAGTCAGTAACTGCAAGCAGCTGGACCCTGCCTGCTCTGTCAGGGACTGCTACAAACCCAAATAGGCAAATTGTTATTGAGCCATTGGGATTTTCACCAGAGACAGAAAAGAAAACTTAGAGTACATCTGTAAGTACAGCAGTGCACAAAAATCATCAGCTTAGAAAGCTGCCTGTGTAAGGACTGAAAAAAAGTAAGAACTTTAATATCCCTAGTAGTCATTTTACTTAGTGCAATGAGCTACTATTAGCAACAATAGAAAAAGTTAAAAAGTAAAAGTAAACTTAAAAATAAAAGAAGATAATTGCTTGATATTTACAGTCTTCTGTAACTTCAACTTTTACTGAGTAATAAAAAAAGATAAAATACTGAAAATAATAATCATGCTTGGATGAACTGGGTTGTGCTCTCCTCAGTACACTGCACTATATCAATAAACCAAAGTAAAACTTTAATAAATGGAAAGCACTCTTACAATGGTAAAAGGAATTCTACTCTAGGAAATAAATACACTAAGCCTTCAAAATAACATCTTACTATGAAGACCATGGAGTATATTGCATAAATAGGAAAATGAAGAATGAAAGCAACGAAAATATATTGGGTTATGAATTTGGAATTTTAAATAAGTATACAGATATGTGCATATATATATATGTACACATCTCTCTTATCTATACATTTATGCAAAACAGGATATTCATCCCAAGAAACCTCCATTTCCACAACTCTAACACTAAATATATCCAATTCATTTTGCATTCTTCCAGTTTTGACATTTTACATTTTCTTAAATGTCTTTAGTCTCAAGAAACAAAGAAAACCAGGATCACAGAGCTGTGCATACTGCCCAGTGCTCCTTAGAGCAGCAACTTGCCCCAGGCTGGTTGCAGTTGCAGAGCTGAGCTCTTCAGGAATCAATGGAAAACATTCTTCAAGAAAGATATATTCAAATACTCTACATGGGGTTAGAAATAATAAAAAACCATCATGTTCCAAGAATGACTATCATTTTTTCCATTGTGATTTCTAGCACTAAATGACTGGTATCCAATTTGCACACAATTGAAATTCTTACGAAGTTCACTGTATGACCTTCACATTGTCAGGCATTATTGTAAGTGAATAAACTTGCCCAAACTAAATGCAAAATATAAGCATTTAAACTGACAGATAGAAGTGCTTAAGGACATTTTGAGCATTTAGGTCTTTCTGACTTCAGTGCTAAATTACAAAGACAAAATACTCAGGAAACTCTGCAGTAATGGCCACAGAATGGAGAGATATAACTAAGTTATTTCATCTTATGGCTAAATTCACATATTGTCAGTTGTTGTTCAGTTGCTAAGAGTATGATCAGTGTAAAGCCAGACATTCTGAGATAAATGAATAATATGCTTCATGAACATTATTAAAGAAAAGACAGGAAAAATTTAATATATTTTTTCCTATAAATCTACTCTAACTATTCAGTGAATTGTATATCTTCCAGAAATGAGATAAATTTTTTGATGACTAGATTAAATTTCCAAATCAGATAACTGTTCTTTAGAGAAAAGAAAAACATCCAGCTGATGCATTTATATAAGACCCTAAAATAAATTGTACAGGTCATTAATTTTATATTGCGAGACCTATAAATTAAATGAAATGCTCAGTTGCATATATTGCACAAGAAAATTAACAGTTCACATTTGGCTGTGGTTTCTTGGTCATCATGTCTTTGGGAATAACTGTTCAGCAGCTTGGCTTATCTCTGTCAATGTAAACTAGGCTCATGAAAGGCATATTGATTTCTAGCCTACACACTAGCCTCCTGTACAACAAGGGCCCTTCAGCAGAGCTTAATCTTTAGAATACCTCTAATGCTGGTAGGCCTCAAAGCCAACTCGTTTACAATGTTAAGTCAGTACTCTTTGCACCTGTGAATTTGCAGTACAATTTAGTGGAAGATCAGGTGCATTTTATGTAAGAGAAGAAACAATATTAAGAGTTGCACACATTTGCTGTTGTATTTTCACATTAAGGCAGAGAAACTCATGTTGCTAGTGAAATGCATTTAGAAATAAAGTCTCAGTCATGTTACTATCCTTGGGCTATGGCATTTCTCCAGATTTATCTTCTTCTAAAGAGATCTCTAGGGCTTTCATTATCTGCTTCAGAAGGATGTAAGAGACACGGAAAGTAAGCCCAGATCCTTCTAGGTCTCAAGTTCTCTAATAAGTCTTTTCCCCAGGACAGTACAGACTTCTGACTGCTCCTTTAGCTTTACCTGAGTTGTACTTCTATTGCCTGCTCACTATACTGAAGGAAAATATTGAAAAGAAGATGAGAAAGATGAGAAGAAAAAATTATTAACTGTACAACTATACTTTTTTTTTTTTTTTTTTTTTTTTTTTGTATATTAGCATTCTCACAGAAGCAAAACAAATTCCTTAATTACTCTAAGAGGCTGCAACTCTAAGAGGCTCAGTAAGCATGAATGGCATCTTGGAGTAACAAAGAGGGAAAAAAAACAGCCACGGGTTGCCAAGTATTTAAATAAAAGTTAAAAAGCTGCTGGCAGGATGGTGAAGTTCTGACAGAAATTGTAAAGAGGCTATCGACTTATGTCGCAGTGACTACTTCTTCTATATTGAATTTTAAGTCTGCATTTTCATCCCTGTGAAAAATCACAATGGTTATTCTGAAGGTTAAACGTGAAAGTAAAATTAGGATGGTGGGATATTTTTCTGGACTGTATACTAAACCTCCTGTGTGTGATCTTGGCAAGTCATTCAGTACTCTAGCTCTCCATTGGTGAAATGAAAATAAATAATATCCATTATCAGACAAGGCAGTTTTGTGGCTAAATCCATTGGTCTTAACGAAGCATTTTAAAGTATGATGATGATGAAACCTAAAGAGAAGATTACAAATAGTTGTTTCAAAATTCAAAGCCATCCATTCTAAATTCATAAATGCTAAGTAAAACATATAACAGCATAAATATCAAAAGTGACGGGAAGTAGAAAAAGCATGACATGATTTTAAATCATGAAATATACATGGGATATCTCAGTATGTTTATAGAGTGATGGCTATTATTCTTCAAATGCCCTCTGGCTGGATAAGCACGAACAGCAGGAATAGCTACAGTTCAATGACCTTTCTACCACCAATACACTGGCAGTTGGGCATCACAATCCCTAGGTAAGAGCGGAAGTGCCTCCTCTGAAGGAAAGAGCAATTTGAGGGAGATGGGTGCCCCTGAACCACAGACATGCTTAAGGATTCCTGGGAAAGATGAAGACTGGAGCAATTTGCCTTGGCAAATGAAGATAAATGATCTATCACATGAGCCAACAAGTTAGGGAAATATAGCCCATGACTGCAGATGAATGCACAGTGAGAGCAGAACACATGTACATTCAGCATCCCATTTATAACGAAGTCATTATTTTGGGCTATGTTCTTAGTGCTTTCTAACTGTGATTTGCAGTGGTAGGCAGAGGATATTCTGTCAAGCTCCAAGTGAACCAATATTGCCACAGTACAGCTGTAAATATGCAGAAAATTATCATAGAGCCAAACAAATTCAGCTTATGTTTATCATTATCATTTTTATTTATTTATTTATGTTCATCTCCTTCCTGCAGAAAAGCATTTTTATAGGACTGTATAAACAAATGGATCTTAAAAGTGGGAGCCTTCTGGTCTGTGCTGCTCTACCTTCCCTGTCAGTACCTCCCCCCCATCCTGTGGTGTCTTGCTAAACAGGTGTTCCGGAACTAAAAAAGGAAGCCTTGCTTCTGAATGCCAAGAAGCATAACCCAGTACGGGTGTAGACAAAAAAGTCTTCTCATTCCTCTGTGCTTTTTTTTGTTTTAAACAAGGCAGACATTGACAAGAGCAGTCCCCTGGCAGGAAGGCACAGGTAAGGAACCTATATTTTCCAATTCACCTGTCATCTGTAATTAAAGAAAGTAGTTTCTGACATTCCTCAAACTCTGTAAGGGCTGACTCCTCCTGCCTGTGGCTTTCAGTACAGTCAGAGAAAGTCGTCGTCGTCGTCCTCCCCAACCCCCTTTTTTTTTTTTTTAAAAGACTGAAAAAGAAATAGAATTAGAATAGAAAACAGCATTTTTCCCTAAAAGAACACTGCTTCTCTACAGAGTTTCTAAATGTAATCTTTTCTATCCTCATTTTCTGGCTCCCTACAGATTTAAATTAAAGGAGTAGAATATTTGTACTCAAAGTAATATATATATTTAAAAAAAAGTAATACATATTTTTAAAATCTACATGAATGTTTTGATCTCTTTGCTATAGACTTTTAGGTTGAATAGCCCTGTTGAATTAATATGGCTGCTGAAACATATAAAGCAAATTCAATCAGTCTGTTGCTTTTGCACAGCACATCTGATAGCTCTCACGATCAACCCACATACTCCACTCTACCTGTTCCTCTTTTTCTACTTCAAGAGCTTGAGGATCTCTGAAATCACAGGATGGCTTGGGTTGGAAGGGGGTTTAAAGACCAACTTGTTCCAGCCCCCCTGCCAGGGGCAGGGTTGTCAGCCACCAGATCAGGCTGCCCAGGGCCCCATCCAACTTGGCCATGAACACTTCCAGGGATGGGGCATCTACAGCGTCTCTGGGCAGCTGTGCAAGTGCCTCATCATCCCTCCTATTTATAGGCTTCCTCTAGTACTGGCAGCACACAATAAGGTCTCCCTGGAGTCTTCTCTTCTCCAAGCTAAAAAAGTCTGGCTACCTCAACCCTTCTTCATAGGAGAGGTACTCCAGCCCTCTGATGATCTCAGTGGATCTCCTTTGGACCTCTCCAACAGCTCTTCATCTTACCTGTGCCAGGGGCCTCAGGATACTCTCAGCCTTCTGAGCTGCCAATATACACTGCTGGCTCATGTCCAGCTTTTTTGTACACCAGGACACCCAAGTCCTTCTCCACAGGCCTACTCAAGGAATTCTTCTCCCAGTCCATATACAAATCTGGGATTGCCCCAACCCAAGTGCAACACCCTGCACCTGGCTTTGTTGAACCTCACAAGGTTCATGTGGGCCCATTTTTTTAAGCCTGTCCGAGTACCTCTGGATGTGTCTATCTACCACTCAGCTTGGTGTCACAAGCAAACTTGCTGAGGTTACACTTGACCCATAGTCTATGTCAGTGATAAATAAGTTGAGGAGCACCAGTCCCAAGATAGGAATACACTGAACAACTCTGGAAAATGCAGTACACTTTCGGTACCAAGGTAAAAATCACTCCCACTCATTCTCTTTATAGGAGCATACAAGCCATGATAACCATCCATGGGAAAGTGGTATTAGTAGCACTGCGACCAAAGATCTCACACTACAATATTTCACATACATGAAGGTCTGTTGAGCACAGTACAGATTCAGAAGAAAGGCTAAAGTCTCTTCTCAAATTGGCCCAAGCTGCTGTCATATGGCTAAACTGTCTCTGCTAAACTCTGTGAAGGCAGAATTTTAACTTGTTTTTTTTTTGTAAATTAAATTCTAGATGTAAACGCTCCTACAAGTATTTCAGCAACACCTACCATATTTTTTTTTTTTCTAGAACAGCTTTGGCAAAGACCTTAGATATGCACTTTTCTTCAAGCACATATTTCAATCAAATTTTTAAGTGCTGTGCCAAATTGAGACTTGCAAGGGTAGCAACTATTGTTATTTTTATAGTAAATCAACATCTTTCCCTGCCTTCTTTATGAAAAACTGAATAGATTTCAATTCTACTTGAAAGTCCGAAAATCTTTCCCTAGATCTCCAAATAATAGATTCTTGAAAACAGAGAACCAATAACTGCACCAGTGTCAGTCTTAAAGACTAACTGGTAATTAGAGAGGTGAACTTAAAACTGCAGTGGATTTATGACAATCAATAATGCTTGATTGTGTCATTGCAAGACATAAGCACTTGACAATCTCCCTGGCCCCAAAGTCGTTAAATTTCAGTAGGAATGCCTGCTTGGTATGCACCTCCACTAATCTGTGCCATAAAACAGCAGAATAGGGATAAAGTAATGAAATTCAAATATACATATGGAAGACTCAGGGCTAAAATGAAAAGAAGTGGTTTTATTATACAGTCCACAATAACTACAGCAAACTTACGCAGATAAAGCTGAACACAACTTCCTAACCTGAAGTCCTCACTTCCAGATTATTATCTAAACTTGCCTGTTGAAAAAAAAAACATGGTTCATTAACATATCTGGGTCATCTCTTGAAGTGAACATGAATTTTGTTTGTGTAAAGAGTGGAACAATAAATCATAAATTTGCATTTGAGAAGCTGCATGCAATAAGTGCTTGCACTTAACTTTGATGTGAGCTAAGCATGCTTACTACTACTCAAGCTCAGGCATCTTTTCAGTCCCATGCAGGCAGATCTTAAATTCTAAGAGAAAATTTACTTCATGCATCTACTAAATGTGTATTGCACATCACAAACAAATAAATATATGTCACAGTGTCCAGCTCTTACAGAAGAATGCAACAAGTACATTAGAGAATACATTACTCTCTATAGGTCTCTGCTCCTACCCACTACAGTATATATAGTATATTATACAGTAGCAGGGGATGTTGCAGTTGGTCTTTTCTGCACGTTCAAAAAAAACCTCTCCAGAAAATTTTTTAGGGTCTGCAATGATGCTGCAAAACTTATTGCAACTACTGTAAATGGAGTGGGACCTCCTGGGCCAAGGTCCAAGATCAGACAGAAATCTTAAACATCTATACCTTTTTCAGTCTTCCCATCTTCAGTGTAACAGTGGCATATGTTGCTACTGTTAAGCAAATCTTCAAGTGGGAAGCTTTCCAGAACTGGAGTCTACAGAAGGTAAGACCATATATTGCAGAGCATTAAGTCTTATGGTTTTATTTTTGATGGGTTTTCTGTTTGTTTTCCATTGATGGCTTTACAAATCTAGACTAAAAAGTCTCAGGTCCATTCCAAATGAAAGGAGGGAGGGGAATTCACGCACTTAGCATGCTAAGAATAACAGAATTTTAAAATCAGTGTATTTATTTTAAAAACCAACCATCATTTCTGCAGAACACAAAAAACTCACCACTGGTGATAAAACCTCAGACACCAGAGACACTGATTGTATCAGTACTGGATTATATTATTGTTAGAATATAAAACATGGCAGCTTGGGATCCGATTTGTAAACAGCCAAGAGATACATCCGCCCCTCTCTTTCTGAAAGCCTCTTTGAGAAGAGGAACATCTGAAATGGCAAGAACTACAGCAGTCCCAAAGTCAGTCTTGTTGTCTGTGCACTAATCAGAACCCTTAGTCAACTTGAATCTGGATTTTTTTTCCATATAGCCTTAGGTCATTTGAACAAAGATCTGATCAGGATTTAAAGTCTTATCTTAGGGAATTTAAGGATGAGAAATTACAGCTTTGAATTTGATGCAGCAAAGGGAAACTGGAAAGATAAGCATGTTATTGTAGAAGCAAGTAACTCTTGCACTCTGAGACAGGATTTGCACACTTTTTACTTTGGCAAGGTTGTTACTTTTCCAAACCACTTTCCTATTTATAAAATAAGGCTTTTGCCTTACCTCTTCCAAGAATAAAGATACTGATGGATAACGATAATTATGGGAATAATTAAGGAAGCTGAAATACATGTGTGGCCAGCAACACAGCAGTGGAGAAGCAGAACTCACGAAGTACATGCTGGCAAGTTTTGGGAATCAAAAATCTGGGGCCTTGCACTAGAGAGTACCTAAGCAAAGTCAGGAATACAAGTTGAATTCAAGCTTGTAGTAAGGCTTAATATTAGAGGACTAAAATTACTCTAATAAGCTGAAATAACGCACAAACTATATTCAGAAAAATATTACAAGAAAGTAGTATTAAGCTTGTCCCTAGCATGGCTAGAACTCAGTAATCTCAGCTGAGACTGTATGTAAACATACTCATTTCAAGTGCTAAACTTCTTTTCAAGATATGGCTTGCTCAAGGGGCTGACAAAAGATAATAGTAGTTCCTTTCCCATTCAATCTGACAAGTGTTCTAAAGAAAGAGTTGTTTTATAAGTCATGTATGCTGTTCCTGAAAATGACCCTGAACTGAAACAAAAATCAACATTATTAACTCTGCAGTAAATATCCAAATGATCATGCAAGAGAGAAAATGAGCTGAAAAAGCTAAATCATAGAACTGCTTGAGCTGGAAGGGACCTCTAAAGGTCATCTAGTCCAATGCCTCTGCAATGAAAAAGAACACCTACACTGGATCAGGTGCCCCACCCAGCCTAACCTTGAATGTCTCTAGGGACGGGGCATCTATCACATCTCCGGGCAACCTGTGCCAGTGCCTCACCACTCTAATCATAGAAAATTTCTTCCTTATATCCAATCTAAATTTCCCCTCTTTTAATTTGAAACCATTTCCCCTTATCCTGTCACAACATACCCTGCTAAAAAGTCTGTCTTCTTTCTTACAGCCTACTGGAGATACTGGAAAGACAACTCTCAGGTCTCCCTGGCACCTTCTCTCCTCCATGTTGAACAATCCCAGCTCTCTCAGCCTGTCCTCGTAGACAAGATGTATATGTTAATATAAAAAAAAAAAAAAAAGACAGCCAACAAAAAAAACCAAAAAAAAAAAAAAAAAAAAAAGAAAACAACAACAAACCAAACCCAAAAAATAAAGAAATGAAACACACACATAAAAGCAAACTATACAGGCCAAGCCAAGCAAAAACAGGTAAAGAAATACAAGCTTTCAAACAAGGTACACAAGAATTAATTCTTTGCTACTCTAGAAACTTAGACTGTTGTCAATGGCCCTGCTATCTTCTATGGCACATTATACTTATGGCTGCTGCCGATTTACCACGAGCCTGGAAATTATTATGGGGTGCTGGGAACAGTGCGACTGATGGTCTGGAGTGCATGGAGGCATGTGGAATGGAGGGTGTGGTCCATAGATCCGGGACACAATTGCCTTTCATCTCAGGGAAAGTCCTGATGACCTAGGTGGTCCCTTCAAGCAAGGTTCCTAGGCAAGAAATTGTAAGGACAAATTGCTATTATTTCATCTGCTCATTGAAAAGATGTAAATGTTTCCAACAGATTGCAGTATTGCCGGTGAAATGGAAAGTTTTAGGAAGGCTAGATACAGTAATATAAGCAAAACTGAAAGCTGTTGTATTTTGCTTAGCTTGATGCTTAATTGGAGAAAGATCCCTTCTGTTTTCCTTCATTAAATGCAAACACAAGAAGCACTGAACTTCCAATTACACATTGAAATTATTTACTATGCAAATTATGCAAGACTTAACTAAAAAGTATTTCATCACACATACTTTCTTCACGAAACTATTTTTAAAGCAAATGGATAACAGATTCAATAAAAAGTCAATGGAAACCAGAACTGATTTTAATCTATAATAGTTACTCACCCTATCCATTTTCTTTGTTTTCAGACTACAGCGTAGATCAGTAGATATATGTTTAAATAGGAACCATTCTGTGTTGATATTGAGGTCAGGTTTCTGCAATACACCAAATGCTAAGCTTCTAGTACATAAATGCTTTCACTGCAAATAAACCATAAATCTATTATCTTTATAGCAGGCGCAATCTGGAAAATGTGCTCTCTTTTAATTTAGTTGCTTCATGAATATCATATTAACAAGAAGCAACCTGAATGAGAAATATGTTATCAAGTGAAAAGTTTTCTAACTGCATGATCAAGACAAGTTTTTGGGAACTTTTTGGTCATTTTCCCCTTTCCTGTTATCAAATAATAGTAAGATTTCTACAAGATTAGATGGTCTGTTCTTAAAGCACCTACTTGGCCAAATTCTCAACAAATCAGAAATCTCCCTTAAACATGAGTAGGAAATTAGTTTCCCACCTTAAGTCAAAATTCTGATCTTGTTCTGATTAAAAATAAAAGGTCAATGCTTGCTATAGGATGTGAATGAATATGTATTTATACACACACGTGAACTCCAAGCAAAAGTGCTTCTCAATTAGATTATATTGATGTATCAGGACTTTTCATCTAAAAATCAAAATGAAAATTTTAAATGAAGCATTTTGTCACCATTAAAACAATAAATTTAAGATTACTTTTTTTTTTTTTTTTTACACTTCCCACTTGACATGTAAAATCTGACAATTTTCTAAATTCAACCTGTTTCATTGCCTTTTTTTACTTAGTTTATATAATAATTGATAATATTGAAGAGAAGTCACATATTTTACTCTTCCAGGCTTTTCTACTCTTATAAGAGGATTTGTAATACTGAGAGGTTTAAAAATATTGCATGCATTCTCCCCATCATTTTATCCTCATCTTTGACGACACTGTGATCTTTTCAATCTGTTCCATATGATGCTGCACTAAATAAGGCTTTGTGTTTGTCTCTATTTGTTCTTTACTTAACACATTCTTTTGTGTATTGAGGTAGAAAAAGGGAAGTGCCAAAAAATACTCAGGGAATCTATTTTGTGTACAGTGAATGAATAGGAAACTTGACAGTAGCAGTGTCCTCAGCTATAGGATACTAACACCAGTACTACTACTACTAATACTAACTAGGTCCAGCTGCAGTTACCAAGGTGAAATGGACTTCATACTCTGCAATAAAATGAACTTTAAGCTTTCAGCAGACTTAAATTTGGCCTCTTGCTGTTCATGAAGCCAGGCTTAGCATAGTTGAGCTTGTTTCAAAATCTTTCCATAACTGAAACTGAAGGATGCCTTTCCTACCTTCCAAAATCTATCCGAATGAGAAAATCTGACCTACAGCACAGCCACATGAACTACTGAACCACTGCAGATGAGAAGGAAGCAATCCCTGAGGAGGGCAAGGAGGGCAACAGGAGGGTAAAGAAGGGAAAGAAGAGCCTACTCTGAAAACAGTTAAGCCACAAAAGGATTGCTAACAGAAGGCCTTGGGCTTATATCTCAGGGTTACTGAAGCTACACTGCAAATACATACCCGCAGGCTTCAAAAGGAGAATCATATACACCCACAACGTGAAAACAGAAACATGCAGCTGGGGAACATCATAGAGCAACTATACTAGTAAAGAGTCCTGCCAACCTCCAAATCAATTTGAGCCCCTGCTCTCAGTTTTCTACGGATGCCAAAATAACATTTTCCAATGGGTTTCTGGTTAAATCGCTGACTCCCTGAAAGAAGAGCCAGCATAGTAATGAACTCTCCCTCTTAAACTCTTCACCTTTCAGAAGAGACTGAATTTATGATGGATGATACTCAACTTTTACAATCAGCCTAGTAGCAAGTCTTGTGAAGAGGAAAGTTGTAATAATTCAGCCCAGATGCACTATCGCTCATTCAATGTTTTCAGAATCCATATTATAATCAATGGGGAAAAAAATAAAAGGGTAATTCTTGAATACAAGAAAAAATTACAGTTCTAAGTGCTCATTACTGGATAACCACTGCATCCTATTCTCTTTTTGGAGTCTAGGTGCTTAGATGAAACTTCCAGAAGAATCTGCCTTAGTAACTACAGCCATTGAGAAAAGCTGCTTAAAATGCTTGGTGTTCCACCTCTGTAATATAAGCAGCCTTTTCAAACGGTTTAGTTATATCTATAAAGAAATGGACCATATCTCCTAGAATTCACAGTGAAACATGCATTTGAAATGTTACCAAAGACAAAACTTAGTTTTAATTGGAAGGTTTATGTATTCAATTTGTGGAACTCCTTCTATTCAAATCAAGGATTTCTTACTAAGTAAGGATAACACAGAAGACTTTATGTCTGCTTAATGTCCAAAAGTGCCTTTACGAGAACATCTTTAAAAAAAAAAAAAAAAAAAAGAATTATCTGAATTATCTGCTTATAATGCAACAAAGGTAGTATTAGTATTAAAAGATAAGCCCTAAAACTAGTTAGAATAAGACCTCATTTTAAAAGCCTTATTTCTCAACATGAAAGCTCTAATAAGCAGCACTTTGAATGTCTTCTCTTGTCTGTAGTTTGTATAATCAGTGGATGTCAAGATGTTACAATCACAATATAAACAAGAGAGTTAGACAAAGTGGACTACGATAACAAAAGAGAATAAATGGAAGGCTTACCCTTATGTTGGGCTCACCACAAAACACCAGAAGGAAGGATCTCCATACAAGATCCTTCCCCACTGGTAGCCAGCTCTTAAATAGGTCTAGGAGGGCTGGAGCCCGGCTCCACCCCTTCCAGCAGCACAGGTGAATTGCCTTCACCTGTGCTCCTGTGGCTGACTCATGGCTCGCCTCAGGTGATCAATCAGAGGTTCAGGCTGTGACTCAGTAGTTCCCATACAGTAGTTACAGAAAGTATAAGTTAAAAATCACATGCATACAGCCATGCATATCATTGACAAATGAGGGACAGAGGCCTCAAGCTAAGAGAGAACTGGAATTAATGCTTGAATTTTATCTAGCTGCTGAATTCAAGGTGAACTCTTACAAACTTAAAGCTACTCACACAGAATGATTCAAATTATCTAGGAGAGAACTTGAAAGGTCAAACCATCCAGCCATTTGCTCCAAGGCAGGAACAGCTGCCTTTCCGGACAGAATGACATTTCAAACATATGTTTATCTAGCCTGTTTCAGTGATGAAGACAACTCAGAGATAATCTACTTCCATAGCTGTATTATTCAGAAATCCACCCTGTTGCAATTCAAGTCATTATTTCTTGTTAAGGACAAGTTATTCCCACGACTGCATAAGCCTCCTATGTACTTGAAGGTTGTTACCATGTCACCTCTTAGTTTCATTCTCTCTAGTATTTCTTTCAGTTATTCTTCATATGACACTCTCCAACTGGTCTATGTATCCTGTTGGGATCTGACAATTGCAGAGCAGAGAAGACAGCATCACTGTATGTCTTGTATGTCTATATTAATCCTTATGTTTCCCTTGATGCATTCAACCATAATGAATGCTCAGTTTTAGAAGTAGCAAACAAGTCAAGTGCTAAGCCTGACCCTGAATCTGGTCTAAGAACCTGCTGCACATGCTTGTTTTAGAAGAGAAAAACATTGGGCCAAATCCAGCTTGAAAGAACACGCCTACGCACTGATGTTTGGTGAAGGGAGATGAACATGTTACATAAGCTCTTTCAAATCCAGAATTTATGAGGACAATTAGCACAACTGATTGACCAATACTGACAGCAAGGAAAGCTAATTGAGGCTCTGTTTATTTGTTGGATGAGGAAGAGAAGAGCAAGGAAGTAGAAGTGTTCCATGATGACATACTGCACCCAGCACTCACAAACATTACCTCACAGCAATGCTTTAAGCTCATTTTTCAGAAGCCACAAACAAAAACAAAACCCACGTGCACTTAGCGTGGCTTGTCTGCATACTTTTGCATGGAAAGTAATCTCCAAGGCTCTTTGAGTTTCTGCTGTGATTACGCAATTCTCTGGTTTAGTAAATACAGCATCTGCCAATTGCACCACATTAACACTCCCAGCTCAGCCCTCATCAAACCTAATAGTTGGATATAATTTCACACTGTTGGCAAGCATACAACATTTCCTCGTACTAGATGAGAAATGCTTCTGTCAAATGACCTTTTGTTCACTTCCCTGCGCGCAGGGCCCCAGCACACGCTTACCTTAACTACTGCTTTCTCAAATTGCATTGGTATTAATTTTCCTTAGGAAGCACAAACCACACTGGAAACTTGTGCTCATAGCAGTTACACCAATACACGGACTGTAGCCTTGATTGGTTTTGAAACCGGGGCATTAATAGAGTTTTCTTGTTGCCAGTGCCTTTCGAGTTACCAACAGCATCACTGCTCAATACTGCAGAGAGCCCAACAAAACAACAGTGACTTTTGTGAAAAACAGAGTCAAATGATGAAGCTTCTTTCAAAAAGGAAAAAAAAAAAATTTTGTTTTTCAATTCCTTAATAGAGAAAACCGGGATTCCGACAGAGTTTTTTGGTATGATATCCATCACTAGCTTAATTCAAAGCAAAGCAGCATCTCATAGTCCCGCAGGAAACACAGCTCCAGGTTCAAACCTCCATCTCCTGAGGTCAGTGCAGGTGTAGGGAACAGCAGCCCTGCTCCACTGGGCCAAAACACTTTAATGAATGTGCAAACTCACACATCATGAACAACTAACTCACACTAAAACTAGCCTGTGACTATTTTTCTCAGTGGGTCTCTCTCATTACCCAACATTATGAATTCCCTCCTCTGATTCCTTCATGGCCTCAGGAGTCTCTTGTCCTACAGGAAACAGCTTTAGTGAACTGCAAAGGTTTTCAGAAGAACGTGGTATTCAGCACAGCGGACATTGCTTCAGCGCTTTGCTTTAAACAGCCTGTATGTGTTGCTAATAAATTGCTGCCCACAGTGAAAGGACTTTTCAAATATAAAGATCATTTTGTCATTTCCTACGTGTCTACAGCATAGGAAAGTGGTTTCCCTGTTATTTATAATCAACTCCTACTTAAGGGTCAGAACAAGAGCCAGATTCAGAGTCAAGTGTTTGCTGGATTTTAAGTGCCTTTCTGAGTATGAAAATTGCAAGGAGGAATATTTACAACCAAACAGAAACATTGGTTTCCCCAGGGGATTTTCAAACCATCAGGAAACTGCAGCTACTTTTCTCACTCTAAATTTGTGGAAATGAGTTTCTATGAGAGTGACTTTAATAACTAAATCAAGACTGTGATAAGATTGGCTTATCTGCCATTTGATAGCAATATTTCAAACCACACTTTCAGCAGAAATGATGATTACAAAAATTGGAAAAAATAAAAATAAAAGGAAGAACCAGGTTGAAAGTTAAGACATTACTTCTTCAGAGGGAATTCTTGGTAAAAAAAACTTGACATATGCCAATAGGATTTACTCATAAACGTCACTGGGATACCTCAGTGATTGTTTCTATTTGCAGATCTTGTACAAAAGGAAAACTAAACAAAACAACAACAACAACAACAAAGTAATTTTGAATGCAAAGAGAAAAAAGTCTGGTACATGTGATGCCTTAAGTCATAATTTGCTTGATACTTGTAAGATAAAAGCTGCAGGTGATGGTGATGTTCTAAACAGTGTAAACTCAAGCTGTACAAACCTGTGACTATTTCAGTAGATAAATACTAAATAAGCACTAATAGTAGTTTATCCCATAAAAGTAATTCTACCCCTCTTTGAATGGCGATGCTTAGAAACAGCAGCAGTCCAGTGAGTATAAATTACACCCAGAATATGCTTTGACAGAAGAGAATTTGCAATAACAGCCTCCTTATTCTGACAGCGTTAGCTAAAGAACACATTTTCATGGCTTCCTATTGCAACGTTTCAGCAAGCAGCCAGCCCTCACTCAAACACCCGGGAGCCCTCATTGTTGGGCAAGCTTTCAAAAGAGCACACTGCTTCAGCTCACTGAATTCGTGTCACACGCAGCTCGGTTATGTCAAACACGCACTGAACACAAACCTTTAAGAACTTTCACTCTTGATGCAGAGCGTTTTCCCCAAGGCAGAGGAAACTGTGCCCACGCTCCGGGAGCTGCAGCGGCCGCGGTGCCCTCTGGTGGGGACAGCCCCGCTCCTCGCTTCCCGCAGCCCCGGCTCCATCACATCACCCAGGGGCAGCAGGCGGGTGCCAGCCTGCCTGGGAAATGGCTTCGCTTCAATGAATCCCACCTGATTGTGCCCAGGGAGGAAATTTTAGGAACTTAGGGGGAAAAAGAACGAGCAGTATATATGTATTTATTGGTGGTTGTTTTATTTCTCCCCCCCACCTCCCCCCCAGTTTCTGTTGAAGCAGTGTCGTAGCCCTCTGGTGCCATCCTCAGAAACCCTCTCCTGGTTCTAGCTCTTAAAGGCATACTTAACATTTGCATTTCTTGACTGTTAATCTCATTCACTTTCAATATGGTGTTTTGCCACTGCGCATATCAGAACCGGCTTCCCATTAAGTAACTGCAGCTACTTCAAAGATTTGGTTTCTACTTTAATTCTTCAAAGGTTTAATGTGAGTTACTCCAAAGAGATACACTGGATGCTAAATAGAGTGAAACTTTGAAACAACTCTTTTTTTATTTTGGCTCACAGAACCTCAATTTGAGTCCCTCCAGCTTTATTTAATAATCCTTTACTTACTGGCTAGACACAGTCTATATACTGAGTTATATACTGTAAAAAAGCAACATATATTAAAAACTTTTTAAAATTGTAATGATGAAAACATGTTAAATATGACTCTGATTACATTAATGACATCTGAGTGTTGCTGTCATTATGTAAACTTTTTTATTCAAGGTGGAAAGGAAAAGACTTCATGGTTATAGACACCCATCTGTCAGAACTGGCATGAGATTGTCCACCTTAGCAGCAGAAGGCAACAATCTCTTCATATATTTTCTTCAGAATGCATTACATGTCAAGGTAACATTTGCTTATTATTAACTCCTTGCTACTTCCCCTTGTGCTCAGCAACACACCAGGCACTAACCAATGACTTAGAGATAAGGTTGCTGCTGGTGCAGTTTCTGCTGCGCACCTCCTCAGCACAGATCTTGTTGACTATTACAACTCAATAGCCTCACTGAGTAACAAGCAGCTATTCTTTGTCTACTGATAAATCGTATTTCATTTAGTCAGCAACGAGACTTTCTTTTAAAGATATGATGGCAATAAGTGAATAAACTTTGTAAACTTAGTCCTCTGCCACACAACACAGTCATTTTCTTTCTGTACTTTCACAGCCATGCTCGTTTCACCCAATAACATTACCAAACACCAACAACTGCTATCCAAACCCCTGTGAACAGCCACACGCATCTTGCAGCACTGCATGGACAGTCTGCTTTTTCCCTTCAGCCCTACATGCCATATGAGCCCCTAGCAACCTGCTGAGCTACCTGGCCTTTTAACCATTCCCAACCCAGCAATAGGCCCCTGTTTGGGAACAGTCCCCTCTGCCTGGCACGTGTCTCAGCCGGCACTGCAGAGAGCTCCCATGGCTCTCCTGTTTGGGGCACTTACTCTGTGACCACAGAATGCCACACGTCTGTACCAGACCTTACAGAAAAGGAGGAAAGGGCAGCTCTGGTACACCACGGACATATTTCAGCTGGTCTAAAACTGGCTGGTACTTCAACCATTAAAAGCAGAGCTTTTACAAGTACATATACATAGATATAAGGTAGAAGGTGCCGCAGCAAGATCCCCTGGCGTACAAAACCGAGCTTTTCCTCACTCGCTACTCAAATACCTATCTGCAGACGCACTGAGCTTCCCTCGGTAACTCTCCACTCCGCAGCGCAGGAATGCGGGACGCTGAGGCTTTGGCGGTCAGCAGGGAGCCCCGCTGAAACGCACCACAGGTGCTGTGTGCCACGCACTAACAGGTGTCTCCGGGAGGACCCTGATACCACCGCAACCAAATTTAGGCAGCAGGACAAACCTCTCGTTCTAAACTAACAGCTCCCACAGCCCTCGGAGGCTGCTCCAAGATCCCTCTCTCAGCGCTTGGTTTTCAGGGAAAGCTGCAAGTAGCAGGGAAGCGGAGTGCCCGCTGGCTCTCCCAGCGGGTGAGGAGGGAAACTTTGCCTCCCCTCCTACGGTTCGCTGCTGGGGCTGCAGTGGGGCCCCGCCGCTGTGGAGAGGGGGGGGAACCGGGCATCCCGCCCGCCTCCCCCGCTACCTCGGGCTTCCCGGAGCCTCTCTCGACTCCCGGCAGAGCCCTTTCTTCTCCTTCGGGAGCCGGGAAGGAATCTACAGAGGTCGCACGGAGAGACTGGGGAAAACAGTACCGGCTCCCACTTATGGTGGAGGGAGGAAAGTCCCGAGTTCTCATTCAAATAAATAAATAAAGCGAGGGGGAGCTCTTCCCGGAGAAGCCGGCGAAGGAGGAGTGCAGACCCTGTGCCGCGGTCACCCCGGGGGGCAGTGGGAGCCTAACCCCAATCCGCGCTCTCTTCCCTCCGGCCCCGGGCCCGTTGGTGCTGCCCTGCCCGGCAGGTACCAGCTTCACTTACCGTGGCTCTGACTCGGCGTCTCTCCGCCGGCGAGCTGGTAGCGTTCGCTCAGGAACTGGAAAAGTAATAGAAATCCAGCGGCTAGTTTGCTTCTCCGCAGCCTCGCCATAGCACGAAGCTGCCGAGACAACTCTCCGGGGTGCGGGGTGCGCGCCGCTCCTCGTCGGAGGGTGGAAGTCCGGCAGGCGGCGGGAAGCAGCCCTAACAGGCACCGAGTCGCCCTTCCCTCGCAGGAGCTCTCATTGAGGGGTGGCGGGGGCTGGAGCGGGGTTGGGGGGCGGCGGATGGGGAGGGCTCCGTCCCCCCAACTTGCGCGGCCGCTCTCAGTTCAGCGGCATCCCCGCTGGGGAAAACAAGCCCAGTCTCGCCTGCGAAGTGCCAAACTCTTCCTCCTTGCAGCCTGCTGATTGATTTTAGGAGAGCCGCGGAGATCCTCCCTTCCTGGCTTGCCCCCACCCAACTCCCTTCCCCCGCAGGGTGAGGCTTGGGTGCCTTAGGGACGGTGCCTCCCCTCGGCACGCCGCGAGCGACAAAACCCCTCCGAGTGAAAAGAGCTTCCCGGCTCGGAGCAGGCGGGCCGGCCCCAAGCCCCAGGATGGGAGGGCAGCGCCCGGAGGGCGGGCGGATGCGCTGCAGGAGAGGATGCGAGCAGCGGGGCGGCAGCCGGGGACGCACAAGTTCTCTTTTCGGGCCGTTTCCGCGGCGCGGCTGTCAGCGCGAGGCCGAGTGCAGTGGAGGGAGGCGGGCGCTTCCCCTGCTCCCGGTGCAGCCCCCGCTGCCGCCTCCCGGAGCTCAGCGGGGCGCAAGCGCTTCGCTCCGCGGCTGCCGCTCGGCCCAGGAGGCGCCGTCCCGGAGCCGCGGGGGGAGGCCGTGGAGCGGCACACACAGCCCCGCGGCACGAACCCGCCGCTCTGCGGGACGAGGAGATCCGGGCCCAGCCTCGCCCGGAGATTCAGAAGTTGCTTTGTAAGGATGGGTCCGTTCCGCCGAGCAACAAACCTGCAAGACCCCTCTACTGCCTCCCCCTACTCCATATTTTTACTTGGCTTCCGGAGAAACCAGCTTCCTTTCATCCTCCTTCCCTCTCCACCCCCCGCAAACCCCTCCTCTGTTTTTCTTCCTTTCCCCTCCGCAAGTCAGAGGTGCTTAGGTGTGCTCATCGCTACGAAAGTGCAAGGACTGAGGGGTCCGTCCTCCAACAATGTATCCACACGCTTAATTTAACGCCCTGTGATTTCTCCCATCCCCTGTGTTAATCTGCGAACAGCGGCACGGAGGCAGAAGCGAGCAGAGGGCGCATCCATCACTCAGACACAGCCGAACGAGAAGGGCAGTGGCTTTGTAAGCGCTCGGCGAAGTACGAAGCTGAGAATCAGCCGAGCTCCCTACAGAGCCGTGAATGCACCTCTCAACCCTTGCTACGAAATAATTAAATTAATTAGAGTGACAATTAAATTAATCAAATAAATAGGGCTACAGAATGTTTGACATTGCAGATATCTAATACTTAATCACAAAGGAACGACCAGTGATGAAACTGTGTTCTCCCTCAATTTACTGCTGTTCGTGAGATTAAGAATTCATCAGCCCCACTGTAATTGCCTTGCTCTTTAATGTTTGATGCGCTTACATGTCCATGAAAGCAGAACCCTTGTGGTTTTGAGAATAATATTTGAAGGATAAGCAGAAGTATTTTAGGTATAAACAAAGATATTAGAATTCACGAGGGTGGCTCCAAAATTAATGCCTCCTATTTTGTGATGTTGTCCCACCGTGTCAGAGGCAGATGTTGGTGGCATGGCGGTAGACGCTGAATCTTCCCCCCAGTATTCCATTACACATTGCTGCCATGTGACAGATGGCAGCAGAGGGTTGGTCTGACAGAGTGGTATCATGTCAGAAGTGCAGAAGAAGCAAAGGTGTGGAACTGAATTCCTCCCTGTGAAAAATATGGCACCCATTGTCATTCACTGACACTTGCTGAACGCTTATGGAGACCAAACAGTGAATGTGAGCACTGAGGTGATGGGAGTTTCAGCAGTGATGATGACAACAGTTAGTCACCTCCACTGGTGCAGATTTTGACAAACACAGCAGGCAGATTCTTGCTCATGGCTGGTGAAAATGCATAGCTAATGGTGGTGACCATGTCAAAAAATGGTGTTTTATAGCTGATAATTTGCTCTATCAAATAGTGTTATTGTGCTCTTTGTATCTGTCATGTTTTCCTTGGAAATAAATGGGAGGCATCACTTTTGGAGCAACCTCTGTATGTTGCTATACAATATAAATAGCAACGTATTGTATATCTGAAGGCTGATACCAGTAAAGTTTTTTGATATTCAGTGGTACTGCCAAAGTTCCCCCAAGTTTTACCAGAGCTGCTGAGCGTATTACTGAGCTTTTGGCCTTTGCTGGAAGGAGTGGGAAGTCAGTGCCAAGGAAGAACTGCCTCTCTCAGCTGTTCGTCAGGATCATTGTTAGATAAGAATAAGAACTGTAAGAGCTGGAGAATGTTCAAGGCCTGTTTTCATATGCTTTTGTTCTTTTGAAACGTAAATTAGCATATTACAATATTATAGTAAATGTTAAGAAAGGCTTGAATCACTAGAAGAAAAAGTGCACATCTTGCTAAACTATACAATAATAAATCCTTTAAGCACTCTATATATAGTTGAGAAAAGCCTAAATGAGGGCAAGTCAAATTTTCTTTCATTTTCAATCTGCTTCTCAGTCTTGCAGAGAAGATTTATAGTTTCAGATGTATATTCTTCATGGACGGATGACAAAAACTCTGTATGTTAGCGATTAGCAATAGCCAACTGAAGTGTGCAGCTGCAGATAAAAGTGCCAGCAACATCTTGATCCTGCAGCCCTAATTTGCAGTGCTCCATCTAGTTGCGCACTAGATTAGCAGCATGATTGCCGAGAGGGTGGCACACAGCATTCAGTGCTCCTCGTGCCTCAGGGTGCCCTCCAATGAAGGCTGTTTGCACTGCCCCTCTTGTATTCAAAAAGATGATCAGCACATAGCTATATCTTGCCATAATTGTGTGTAAAGCCACAAGTAAAACACTGTATTGCACTGAAAATAAAGCTAACAAGGATACATGTATAAATGATTAATGACAGGATCTCACTGCTAGAGAGGCATTCATCTCAGAGAAGCATATTTGTTCATTGTCATTTATAAACCAGAAGTAAATTGGAAAGAAAATCTTCTTGAAGGCTTCCTGAGCTGTATTCACTTGGGATTCAGTACCTGTGATCATTTCTCATTACTTTCATGTACTTCTGTCCTCACACTCCTCTCACCTGTCTTGGGCTGTATCTTGCAGTGGCACTGGTTCCATAGAAATCAACACGAAGGATTTCATTTTTACCATATAATGATATTGCCTAATATTTTTCTCTTCATGCATTGCACCAGCATCTCTGGTTATAACATCAGTCATTCAGAAAAGAAGGGTGGGAACATTCGCCCTGTTCATTGTGCTCTATTATCATACTACTTTCAAGTGCTCACCCTCATTCACACATTCACTTAAGATTTTTTTTCTTGTTAAATGAGCACAGTCTCTTCAACCTAAGTGTCTTCTGATCTTATTGTTGCTGCTCACAAAAAGCAAAGTTTTCAGCATTTCTCATTTTAACATATTGTTATTTATTCAGCTGGGATGGGTGCAGCTGGGGGCCATAAGCAGTCAGCACCAGCCTGGAAGGTATCTGCTTTTGAATTTGAAGAGTCAGGGGAGGATTTCTGTTTGTTTGGAGAAAGGAACTAACAGGTACCTGCAGCATCTGGGAGAGCAGGGAGAATCTCTGTATTCCCTTCCAAAGCAAATGAAAGTAAGTTTTCCTGTTTAATGAATTTGCATTTGCAGTTGTGCTGCAGGCAATCGTGCCTGAGTATAAGAAACAGATTATAACAGCACCATCTTCCTCTGTAACTGAGCAGCATCTAATTCTAGAGTCATAAATAATACTTGGTCTTCCTGCATCGGTCCATACAGAGACAAAATTGAAGACATGGCCTTTATGTGGCAAGCAGTACACAGCTCAATGCTATGAGTATCACGGATGGAGGCTGCACGTAGACCCCAAAGCCCTGCAGCCAGTTTGGCACTGAGATTCACCTCCCTCCCTTTGGAACTCTGCTGATAGCTGAGAAGGGCCCAGGAAGGTAAGTAGTGTCACTGCTTGGAATCTGGCTGAGGCAGTGAGTTTCACATGGTCAAAGTGAGGTGTTAGAACTGTAAATTCAGAGTGCTGCCCAGCTGGCAGCTGCTTTTGAGTCTCCCAGTTCAAAGGAGGAGCACAGTGGTTTAGCTGAATCGCTAAAGGGCCATGCAAATCTCAGGTGGAAAGTATAAAGCAGAAAGGTAGCTTCCTCATTAAGTAGGGAAATAGAAGCTACAACGCAACCTTAAGCAAGCCTTTGTTTTTTTGCCCTTGTTCCCAGCTGGAGGAGTGCAGAGTCTGTCTCTCTGTTTGATTTCCTGGGGCAGGTGCACAGGTGCTGAGGTTCCCTTCTTGGCTAAGTCACAGCCAAGAGGCATCACTGCCAAAATCCCTGTAACTCCGTGCACACTGCTGTATGCAAATGCATGAGTTTGCATAATTGTGATTAATTAGGATGTGCCTGTATGCTGTCTCTAAGAGCTGTGTGGTTAATGCTAGTGCAGCTTTGTTCAGTGAAGCTTTCTGCTTATCTCTAGGACAGCAGCATGACAAACCTCCCACATGAACTGCTTCGCGCTTCCGCCTCAATCTATGGCTACAGAGTGCTTCCTAGGGGTACAAAGAGACAGCTCAGATTCATGGCATGGTAGCCACTGGAACTCAGTCTCATTATCTTTTGTAGTGATAAAGTGCCTGTGGCTGAGGGGAAAAAAAATTAAAGAGAAACATTTCAGCAAGCAAGACAACATAAAACAGAATAACGTCTGAGGTTACACAGGAAGTTTAATTCAAACCAGTTTTAATTCCTACTTGAACTCTGTAACAATTTTAAGAGTGTGATTTTTTTTGTAGGATTTTTTTGTTTGTTTGTTTGTTTGTTTGTTTTTGAAGCACCATTCCAAAATGAGAAAACAAAAAGCTTCAGCTGAAGTGGAATTATCTGAATTGGAGATGGTTCCCACAGACCTTCAATTAATATGCCTTTGCAACAACATTGACACAGGCAGCAGCAATACTGTGCCAAGCCATGCCTGTGCCTGCTTGTGACCAGAAGCTCTAGGGACATTGCTCAGCTTTGCCAACCACAAGGCAGCAAAGCCCAGAACAGGATCAGGGAGTTATAAGTCCCATCCTTGTAACTCTAGCAAAGGTTGTGGCTGAGAACCTCATTCATCATGTTCAGTACAGTGACAGCTACAGGACCTAAGGACAGAGAAGAACCAGAAAGCACCCTGATTGCTTGTCATAGGGCTGACTTTAACCGTATAGTGCTGATCAGCAGGCTACGCTAACACTGTAGGAGAACTACAAGATGCTCAAGGATGACAGAAGAGTAAGCAAAAATAAAAGTGAAAGTGAAAGAACAGAAAAAACGACCCAATTTTACTAGTGCTATGTGTCTGGCACTGTGATGGGTTCTGCAACAGGTAAGACACTTTTATCCTGTCTTGTATTCCATATTCTCATCTCCCTGCCTCCACAATACAAGTTCATGTCTCGCAATACAAGATTTTTCTTTTCCTTTTTTTTTTTTCCTTTTAAATGTTGACCTTTCCTCTTCCCTTTCTACCTGCCTTTTCATCCAACATGTAAGTCCTGCTTTTGTTCTGGCCCAACATACATCTATTTGGTATTTGCACAGCTTAGACAAGCACACAAGTCCTATTAGACAGCATGTGCTTTTCTTGAAAAGCAGTATAGGATTTTGGTGCATTAACATTTTATGGTGTTAGATTTCTATTTTTCCCTGCATCGCTCTTGTCTACCCACTCATAGTAATACTTCTGCTAAGTTCTTGACAAAAAGGTGCCCAATTTCAAGGAGAAATATTGAGGAGTTTTTCCCCAACAGCAAACAAATCACCAAGTCTTCCTAGCTGGTGCAACCTGGTTAAAGACCACAAATTCATGCTCAAGTCCATGTCTTTTACTCTGCGTGGTTTTAATAAGTAGGAAATTTACACTATACACTTTGGAAGAGATTTTCTCAATTTCAAAGAGGGGAGGATGATTTTTCAGCTGCAATGCAGCCCTTTCATTCCTTGGTCCTCTTTGGTCTCTGCTTCTCTGTTCATCTGACCTCTGCAAGAGTTTCCTGGTTTCCACATACCTGCAGAGCCTGAATTTCACACAGGAATGGCATATGTATGCCCTAAAACCTGCTTCAAAAGCATGTCAGCAGCTTTCATCCCTGACCTAGGCTTTCTAAGACCACACCAAGGTGGCAAGTAGGGACATGGCCAATAAAAATCACAGAGGCAATGACATCAGCCAGCAGAGAGTGAAATTTGTCAGAGACTTTTTTTTTTAAAACTGGTTCCACTGGACTGGACTGAATTACCTTCTATACAGAGCTGGGCCAAATACCTTAGCATATTTTCCCATATGTTCTGATGGAACATCTTAAAATGAGTAATACACATTTGGTGTGTAGGAACACAGCAAATTTGCAAAATGCCACTGTGACACATGCTGATAGCAGGCTTACAGAGAGAATACGTCTTCAGAGAAGAGTATAACACAGCAGGCTTCTTCCTTCCACTTGTGGCAATACTTCCTTTGCCAGGGAAGTCTCCAAGAAGTTGAAAATTCTAGGAACCGTCAGAGGCTAAAGCAGATCAATGTTTCCTTTTGTCTTATTTTGAAGTGGTCACTACCTGGATTTTGCAGATTGAAAAGTGATTCTATTGTGGTTCCTGTCTCTGAGAAACAAGAATTATTTCACTGCAAGTAAGCATACTCTTCTTCTAAGTAATAGGCTTGCCCAAAGCAGTAATTCCTACTTTCAAACAGCTGCCACTCCTCTTTGCAGTGAGGTTTCCCTGATCTGATCTTCCCCTGAGCAGCTTAGCCCCTGTACAAACATCCAGATGTGTCTTTGCTCCCACATACACCATGGAGCCTGGCCACATACCTAATGAGAGAAATGACGAGCTACAGTCTAGAGAAGGATAGCACGATGATTTTTCCACATCAGAAATCCATGCCAGCTAAGTGTTCATCATGACACTTTGATCTGCAAGTTTAAGCCTTCCCCATGGAGCAAAAGCAGATTCTTGGTAAACTGTAGCTGTAGTCTTGACAACCTCTTTGGATGTCTAGACGGTGGAGAGAGACAATTACATCCTCTTTTAATCTCAATGGCAACAATTCAACACCTTAACATGTTTACCTCAAGATGACCCTATTTATGTTGCTTGTTTTTGTGGTACTGCATGCACCTAATGCAGTCAAAAACGTGGAGGAGAAGGTGATCCTGGATACAAATGTTATTTTTATTAACGTCAATACATCTGATAAGTGCTAGGTCACATAAAGCCCCTGTAAAGACTTCAGTATGGACTTAGAGATTAAGGAGTTTAATAAGCATTTACAGCTAGTATTTCTCATTTAACAGTCTTGAAAACATTAACATTTGCAGAAGGGCTATTTAATTAATGTTAATTGAAGAACACTAAATCCCAGAGATAAGTGCAGAAAATGTCCAGTGTTGCTGCATTTACTTAATGCAAGATAAAGAACAGGGGAAGAGAAGACTAAGTTACTACAGCCATCTTAACACAGCCTTACAAGATAATGGAAGTAGGGAAAGAGATCTAAAATGGTAAGGAAAGGAGACTCCTGCTTAATTTTAAATTATATATAAACTCAAAAGTTTCCCTAATACAAGCCAGACATAAAAACAGAAGACTAACATGCCAGGTCTGCCTCATGCCAGCTACAAGCATCAAAGTTGCTCTTCTAAATTAAGAAAAATTAAGTCATTTTATTTCTAGTTCACAATGAACAGTACATGCAAGAAAGCAGACTATGCATATACAGACTGGAAACAAAAAGGTTTTTTTTTGAAAGGAAAATAGAAAATAGCTTCTTAAAATACTGTTGTTTGAATGCCAGAAAACAAAAGAAGAAGAGGCTGTAGTTTATCAAACTTAGAAGCAGTTAGTTCTTAGGGACAGAGTGAAAATAACTGAGGCCTAACTCATAAAGTCTTAACTCACCTGCAGTTTCTCCTCAGCCCACATTACTGTCGTGGCACCAAGCAGCTGTTTAATAATACAGGGCAAGCAAATTATGCAAAATAAATATTTCTCTCGTGTTTCTTTCCGTAAAGAATAATAAGTCCATAAAGCTGATACCCTTCCATAAAGTCTGAGGATTTTACCATAAATTAACCATATTTGTTATTTTGGTAGGTGAAAATTTCCACCACTATGGAACGTACCTTAAAAAGGCAGGTCAACAGCATCACAAGTCAAACTCTGTTCTGTAAATGAAATTCCTCTCCTTTATAATCCGCCATCCACCTTTCCTCTTCTTTATTTTCTTTGCATCTCCCTTCACCTTTTTCTTCCTCTCATAAATAATGATGCTTTGAAGCAAAAGAAGTTAGAAACTGTAGACTGCAAATATGTCTGTGTCAAACATACTTAAATGGTAAAGAGATTGTAAGTCTTTAAAGTGAATTGTTTTTAGAAATTTGACAGTAGACTAGTTCTCCCCAAATGTTTTTCAAAGCATGCTACCTACTACAGTTTAAAAAAAATTATATTGCTTGCTGAAATCCCTCCCTCCCACCCACCTCTGTTTCTTAGGAAGGAAAAACAGTACATTTATCTAAATTTAGTAGAGAGGTACTAGAAGCCTCTATGTAAAAGAGCTTCTTGTTGACAAGAAGCGTGTTAGATATTTTCAGTATGACATAAGAGATGAATTAGGTGAGTACAGATGTACGTGTGTTCAAACAAATATCTTACTACTCAGATGTCTTGTGATAAATACAACATGGATTGCTCCCCGCCCTCCTTCCCCCCCAGGAGAAAAAACTTTTGGCAACAGAGATAAACAGCATAGATTGCTATCCTCAGTTCTGTCAAGGGCTACCTGTAAGGAACTCCTTCAGCCAACCATTTCTTTGGAAGGCTGGACAGGAACCTTGGGCTGCCTCCAATGCTGTTCTCCCATTCCCTTGCACTATTCTAAGTAGCTCTTAAAATCTCTCTGTAGCAAGAAAAGTTCATTTTCAGTAATTTTTCAGACTTAGTGTTTGCTGAAATCTTCACACCCATCAGAGTTTTCGAACATTCCTGCTATTCCTCTTCTTGCAGAAAAAAGCTATGATGTACAACAGTGGGTACTTAACTCAGAATTGTCCCAAAGGATGGAATAGTAATTGCTAGTATGTCTGATCTGTGCTCTGCTGTGCTCTACCAGTTTTTATTTATGTATTTTGTATTGCTCTGTCTGTAACATTCACATCTTTCTCCTCATAAACTTTGCAGTATAATGGGCATTCATGTGAAGTGTCTAATGGATTGTGTTCCTGCATGTGGTAAATTGTTTTTGACCTAAGATCAATCATTGTTCTTAACAACTCTGATAGCAGTTATTTAAGAACCATATATAAGCTCATGCATTAAAAAAAAAAAAAAAAAATCCAGGAACTAGATTGCTGTAATGAACTCAAGGGAATATTCATGGACAAAAGGGTGAACAGAAGTTAAGCAGTGACCCTGAAGTAACAGTACATTATGGCTTTCAGCTCCAGTGTACTGACTACAAAGAAACAAATTGATTTTTTTTTTTTTTAAAGCTTTGAGAATTAAGCCAACCACAGTAAAAGTGTTTTACTACACAACTGAAAAAAGTAAACTGCCATAAGAGCTATTCGAGTAAAAACAACACCACTGTAGACACACATCAAAACTGCTCTCCACAATTCAAGTGTTTCATCACCAGGATCAGGATTTCCTCATAATTTCATTAGTGCAACTGATAGCAGAATTTGGCTTGGCCCTGGAAACCAGGACAGTGTGACAGCACAGTATAGGATTGTTGTTGGAAAAGATGCTGAAGACAGAGTTCTAATGTGAGAAAAAACAAACTGAACATTTTTTTTTCTTACCTAAACCAAGAAAAAAACATAAATATAAGCTTAAAAGCAGTCATTAAAGCCCAAATTCACTTAAAAAAATATATAAAATAACTCAGGATAGATGTCAAAAGCAAACATCAGTGTTGAGAACACATTCCATGACATCTGCATAACAATCCCTCCCCTACCCACACACATAGCACATAAAGCCTCTGAATGTTATTGAGTAACTTAAAATTCAGCACAGATTATTTCTGTAAGTCTTTTGATCTCAGAGTCACCATTTCTCATCTTGCAGGTAAAACCATACGTTACTTCATCCTTTCCTTGAGGATACAATCTGTGCTAGCTTACTGTTGTCACCTACCATGAGCAAGGTATTGCTCCCTAGGGCTATTAAATCCTTCCAACCACAAGAAACATCTATAATTCCCCACCCCTACCACCTTCCCACAGGCTGAATTGCAGTCTTTTATAACAGCTGCCCCTCATTAGCCTCTTAGTGGGAGGGAAAGAGGGAGAAGGGCAGCTTGGATATTATCAGCATTTTCTGGATGACTTCTGTTGTATGAAGCGTTTATTCTTCACTGCAGTCTTTGGTAATTCCAGCTAGTGGTGAGAAGTTTCTAACTGTCTGACAAAAGTAATCTGAAAAGTTATATAATTTCAATCATGTTCTATATAAAGACCTACCTATGACTGAAATTACTAAAGTAGCAGGAAAAGAGGTCTTACAGAGGCATCCTGCATCTGACCTATATGGGTACTGTTGCCATTAGTCATTTCTTGCTATTAGATACAACCGTCTTCACACCTGTGCAGATCACAAAGAAGCATGTTTGAGTTTCAGGGAGAAAAGTGTAGTAAAATATTTGCTAAAGAGAATTTCAGCTATCAATTTTTTTTAGCCATTGCCCTGAAATATCAATGATAAAAGATCTCGTTCTACTTTTTGATTGATTACTGTAGTTACAAAAACAAAGCAATTTCCCCAGATCTCGGCCAAATTGATCATGTATTTAAAAAGCTGTCAGGAAAGTAATTGCATTTTAAAGTGTAAAAGTATGTGCAAATTTCTTCTATCTGTGAAAGTTATTATCTGTGTACTCTAAGTTTAGAAACAGAACAAGAAGAATATATCTATCAATGATAAAAAATAATCCTTTTTTTCTGAGTACTTTTAAGACATTCTGGTTTTAAAAGGGCATAAAATGTACCATTTAGAAGAGCTGTTCCTTATACAGTATCATACAATTAGGTTCCAATTCCCTTTTTTACCTTTATGAATTAATTAACAAAAGAAAAAATGTCTGGCTAATCAGGACTGAAGGTGAATAAAGATACTTTCTGGACACTGTAAGAAAATCTTCAATTAAGAATATTGCTAGCACAGTATCTCCAATTACATTTTAAAAAATTATAACTGGATGCAAAATAGAGTCTTCTCTTAGGCGAAATCTTTAACCTCTGCAGAAATCACTCCAGAATTTGGTGGACTGTGTATAATACATTGAATTGACTCTGCTCATTAGGCAATCTGCACATCTGTACTCTACTAATGAATAGATGTAAAAGTATATACATCATCTTGTCTATATTCTCATTTGCAGATATTAGCATCTCCATGATATTTATTCCGGCATCTTTAAGTTACAAAGTGCTAGGGGAAAAAATATGATTTCATTTATTACTACTCAGATAAATCTTTGTTCAGCTGTGTCTGCTGATGATGTTAGCTGAGGACAGCAATTTTATAGATGATGAGAATCAAGGGAAAGTGGTCTTTCACTGGTTTGTGGTCTTTTGCAGACGTTAGGCTCAAAGGAGCCAGAGCAAAGCACTGTGGTTACTGTTTCAGCATCTTGTACGTACAGACCCTAGTGTATGGTCAGCTCAGTTAGGACCCAAGACCACTTGAAAAAAAAAAATGCACTTTTTCCATGAAAGAAAGAGTGTATATATCATAAGCCCAGAAAATTCAACTCTGTGCTTCTTCTGTGGGCTTGGGCAAACCCTTTCAGTGCAGACTCATGATTAGCGTCCCAGCGGAGCAGGGGTATGCAAAGAGCGAGACACTGCGCTGGTGAATGTCTGGGGGAAATTCACCAACTAAATGTCCCTGTAAGGTAAACAAAGTAAGCCGGGCACAGGCGAAGATGCAATCCAATGTAGACCACTTGGGAGAAGCGGTCAGGCCAACTGCTGAGAAATCCTGAGAAGGAAGAGAAACGTTCTCCCCCAGAGTCCTCCAGCACATGGCTACAAGCTTATCTACAAAACCAAATAACAAAATTTCACAGCACAGATGTTCTTTCCCAGAGATATATATACATATATTTCCCAGAGATATATATACATATATATATATTTATAACAAACTCATTCTCTTTAAGTCTGTTATGGTGACTGGGTCTTGCAGACTGATCCTGGCTCCTGAGAAGACACATTTGATTTCAAGGGATCACTACTGAAAATGTATGAAGGCTAAGAACCAGAAATTAAGCCTCCTTTCAGGGATCTGAGGCTGAAAGGGTACTAGATGAGTTGGAGAGCAGTATTTGTGTCATTAGGTTAGCTCAGACATCTAGTGCTAAAGGCAGTAAAGAGGTAAATTACAGCAGTGAAATTTAAGGATGTTTTCCAGTAAAGCTTAAACAATTACTTTCACCAGATGCTTAAAAGTTAGGTGGGTGCTTAAAAATTTCAGTTACTCCCTTCAATAAAACTGGTCTGAATTTTGTCACTTAATTATATCTCTTCACAACTAAAACTTGCATGGATAATCATTTCATAGATATTAATGGAAAGTTGGCAGGTATGCCAGCTTTTAGGGGATTAGTTAAACTTGCCAATATTTATCCATTGCTACTAACAGAAAGTTAATTTCATAATAGAACAATGTAGAATTTTGTGTTTCTGAGCTTGCACATTAATATTTTCTCATTAATGCCACTCTCATTACAGAACACTTCTGACATTTCAGAATACCTATTGTCATCCATTTCACATCATCACCAATTAGAGTATGGCATCTTTTCTAAAAAGTACTTTTGTCAACCCATGCTGATCCCAATCATACACAAAAACATGGCTATGCTTATCTTAAACCATTTATATAACCTTATTTATAATAGTACTGGTCTGGAATTAGCAATGTATTTAAAATGGTGCATGAGCTGTATACTTTGTTGGAATAGGGTTGGTGGAAGGCTTGATAGATGATTCACTGGTATTTTTATGTTAGTTTCAAAACTACTATACCTATTCCTTTTGATTAATTGCAAATACATTGTGCAGAAATACAGCACAGATTGGGTCATTGAATGTGTAATTATATGTTGCAGATAACTTCATGATCTATTTCCATTATTCTTTAAGGTCTGCCATTAGCGTTTAACAGCAACAGTGCAGCATTACTTTATGCTGAAACATTATACAGAAAATCTTACGGCATAACAAAATAATTAAAAGAAAATAACATTAAATAAATAGTAATCAAACTGAATATTTCTTTTCACTAGGCTACCACTTGAAATTGCATTTAACATGCACCCCAAAATAAAATTTAAAATGCATATTGGTATAAAATACATACATATAACTCATAAAATGCACAAACATAAGCGTGAACAGCAAATAGTTCTACATTATGCATAAATGAAATTTAAACCAGCTAATTTACAATTTAGATCCTTAGGACATTGCTAGCGGAATGAATTTTACAGAAAGCCGTTGAACGTATACAGATTGAATTTATCCTCTCAAACATTACTGCCTAAATCTAGCCACTGGACAAGGTACCTTTAGCAAGAGTGGCATTTTGTTTTCTCCTTTTTAAATTTAATCATTAAAGTTAAAAGTTCCCAATGTGTAATTCACTATCAACATAACTGAAATAAAATATTTTGGGCATTTCCTTTGGGCCAATTGCCATTGTTTTACTGGACTGGAAATTACAGCAATTTGACTGGTATGTCTATTAATCTGTGTTTTTTCCCCTTAGCTATTGAAAGCAAGCATTGTTGTGTCTGTACTGCAGCAGAAGTGGTTTTAAAATTGAAAACTTCACATTTGCTTTCTGCTCACACAATGATCTAGTTTGATACAGAGTTCTGTTGGCTGCTGTGTAAAGTAGTGAGTGTTATCACCAAAAAAAGTATGGCTCGAAGGGAATAGTGATACGTCTTTGTTAAACTTAAAGGCTGTCTATGTGATTTACAGTACTGGTAGTGTCAAACGTACCACGTGGGTGTCAGAGAAGGACTAAATGTCTTCTGATATACAGGATCCTCCTACAAATCTGTTCTGTGTCCTACATAAAGCATTTAATATTTTAACATAAAGGAAATGGAAAAGTGGCGTGGTGCTCCTTTCTGGTGGCACTCTACTACTTCCGTAGTTAATAATTTCACAGTATAAAATACAGACATACCAATGTTTTCTCATTAATCACACATTATTAAATCCAAAATATTGTGAAACCTGAAGCGAATTATATAAAAGGGTTAAGTGTAAGAGAATTTATGTAGACTATTTTTTCTTTTTTCTCAAACATTTTTGATGAATTTGAATTCAGTAGTTAAGAGAGTCATTAAATATGTTTTTGTGTGTACTATAGCACTGTGGGTCTTTGCAACAATCTTGGCCTTTTGGACATGTGTTTGCATGAATTTTAATCTAAGGCAGTCTGTCATGATTCCTGTCCCTACAAACGACATCTATCTCAAAAGCAAAAAGCAAGCAACCCAAAAAGTTGTTTGCTGGCTACATTTGTCCACAAAGTCACCCCAGACTCTTCAATGGCAACTCCATTTAAATTGGCATGTTTCTGATATTCAAAATAAGTAAACTACACAATGCAGAGATACTTTTATAGTGCTGCTTTTCAAACAGTTTTCTGAGAAACAGATCTTGAAAGCAAATAACATAGGCAGATTTTAGAGTGTTTTAAAGTAGCAGCTGAAGTGTTACTAAATGCTCCTCTAAAAAATGCCTTGATATGCAAAGGAAATTATTATGAGTTATCAGACCTTTTGAATTAGAGACTATTTTGGCCCCTGAATTTTCTTGAGCATCCAGAATATCCACCTGAAGAGTAAAGCAGATAAACAGGAAGTGCAGAAAAATTTAATTCCTTTTCTCTTCCAGATATTTGTGCTTAGGTTTTAAAATACCTTGGAGGTTAGTCCTTCATCCTTATGATTTACCTCATGTCAGTAGAGATTTTGCATATAATCTCAGGGTAGCACATAACCCTGAGAGTCCTACTTACCTCTGCATTTACTGCACGATTGATCATGTTGTTACAATGAACACAGCCCCATTTTACAAGGAAAAAAAAGCACTTTATTATTAATTCCCAGACAACACTTTACATGAATCATGCTGTATACTTTAACTACTAATGTAGCTGTAATACACAGTTTCATCAGAGGCCAATTGTAAGTAGTGCTTATTAATGTCCACTTCTTGCTAACATATCCATGTGAATACCAAATAGATTACTAATGTTAATGCATTCAATACACTATGTTTCTAAACTAACCATATCTTACTGCTCATTTAATTGTATTCAGAGTCTTAGCTATCAAAATTCTAATAATGTTGACTAAAGCTTTGCAAAATCACATGCCACATATAACATAAAATACTTGTCACAGAATTATACTGTTTCATGAACAGCATAAAATTGTTGAAAAAAGAAAAATGAGTGACTTGAAAAAGTAGGAAGGACTCAAAGACTGAAAAGAAGAATAAAATGAAAACAGCTTTCTTTGGAGGAGAATATTTATAATGACCTCTAAATTATTTAGAGTTCACATCCCAAACTTTTAAAACATGCAAAAAAAAATTAAAACACTACATTCTCACTTTTTTCTTTTTTCTTTTTTTTTCTTTTCTTTTTTTTTTTTTTTGTTCTCTGTAGCTAATCACTGTGCTGAGTGCAAATTGACATTTTCTTGCCATTATGATCAATCAAAGTCTTTGTTCTAGGAATGATCACATAATTAAACAGAAGATTAAAGAATTCCCATGAATAATTTGTGCTCATTTCTCTCTGTTATACCCATTTAACCCAGTTGAGCATGCCTGCTGACTTGTCTCAGACTCTTATTTTCATTGGAAAAGTAGCATTCCCACCCTCCCCTGTAGCTGATAACGATTTTTGTTTCATGCTATTGCTTAAACATTTCTGTGAACTTAACCAGTTCTTCTCCAAAGCATATTCTATTGACCTTGCTCAAAAACAAAAGGACAAATGAACTGCTTTTATGAAGAAATGTTAAAAAGGAGAGATATACATTTGAAAAAAATTGATTTTTCTCTAGTGCTTACAGTAATACATGTTGGGAGTCAAATATATTTTGGTTTGTGTCCCATAGAAGGCCAGAGGACAGCATCACAACATGATCTATTTTAGTTCATCCAGTGCATCTCATTCTGACTTCTTGAATGCTCAGTCAGAAGTGTTATGTTCTTGGATACCTTCTAGGATCTTCTCTTATAATCTGTGGATCTTTTTAGAAGTAATATGGGCAAAAAGAAGTGCACCCAAGAAGGGCACCATCAGCAAATACATCAGCATTGGTGGGAACTTCATTTAAAATTGCAGTGGCCAATGGATGCAGGAATTTCAAATGGGATAGCAGTACAGAGCACTGATGAGCCTAAAACAACTCAACCAATGGGAAGCTCTAAGCAAGCCCTGAGCCCATCTTTACTGGCAAGGAGGAGAGCACACAGGCACCAGTTTGCACTTAAAGTTTCTTAACGTAAAGAGGAGTTAAGATCTTTCTCCTCTTCTCCATGGTTTTCAAAATTGCAAAGTAGTAGTGAATGACAAATGGCAAGGCAAGCACTGGAACAGGCTGCAAAGATGATAATCCTTTCTAAGCAGACTTACTAACTCCCTGCAGTATGGAACAGCTAAGCCAGAAGCACTACTTTGTGTTTGAAAAAAGTTACTGGACCATCACAAGTTAGAACATCAAGGTCAGGATCTGGCTATCTGTGTACAAAACGTGTTTGTCAAAATGAATCATAACTATGCTTTGTTTTGATAAATTTGTCAAAATCAAGGGACTGTATTCTCTACTACTCCGATATTCAGGGAGCTAAAACAACTCTAAAAAGCACGTACCGACCACATTGCAGGAGGCGTTAGGTTTTGTTAAAAGCTTTGTCTTGCAATATATTTCTTCTGTTATCTTGGATCATTAGTGCACAAACAAGTTTAAATTAGAATAAATACACAATTCATCATCTGGCTAAAATAACCATCTTCAAATTACTCCAGGAAAACAAGCCTCTGTTGGAAGCAATTAACTTTTACTACGTGGAATTTACGACATTAGCAGAATGAGTACACAGAGGCTAGTTAGTCAAGGACTATTACTGACTAGGAGAAGTAAGAAATCTATGTATAAATATTTAAGAAATTATTTGTCCTTGACATTCTCTTTAGATATTAAGAAATGAAATTGTAGAAAGGGTGAATGAAAATATGAATTCTACTGCTTTGGTTCAAAGTATGGCCAGGTTTCTAAAAATAAAATAAAAACTATAATTTTTATCTCTAAGTAAACATTTCATTCTTGAGCTGTTATTCAGCTGTTAGATGTAAGACGATTACTTTCAATGGATATGAGTGGCTCTTTTGTTTTTGCTGAAATAAGAATTGTGAAAAATTATCGAAGCTCAGGAAGATGAAAACTCTGAATATTAATAATTTCTTCAAAAATATTCTATATAGGTAGAAACAAAAAATAATTTGGTAAAAGACCAATAATTTGTTATTTCTCTTGCTTCAGAAATAATAGAGCATAGTGACAATCTCTCAGGAAACAGCTGCTGATGAGGAATATAATATTCTTTGCATTATTTCATAAGTTCTTTATCATATACTTCTATATACAACATTAAAATATGAGTACAATTAGTAATATATATATTTTGTTTCATAAAGTATAATGTGATAAATTCTGGCAGTACTGATTTTTTCCTTGTTATTAATTTATTTTTATTTTTATTTTTATTTTTATTTTTATTTTTATTTTTATTTTT